>NW_020837950.1:11489961-11665372 GCF_003676395.1 Aethalodelphis obliquidens | reverse complement strand
AAAAAAAAAAAAAAAAAAAAAAAATTATAACACTTCTATAATTTGCAAGAGTTTAGTAACAGTTATATTCTTTCAATAGTCTCTTACCTGTATCTACCAGGGGAAAAAGAGAACTAATGTGGAAACCACAGGGAAAGTGGGGTTGGAATGAGGGGACTCTTAACAGTATTTCCAACTATTCATTTCCTTCCTTCAACAGGAGAAATGGAAGCATGTTGTCTTACATTTATTGGCTGTTCATATATCTCTATATTGTTTTCAAGTTGAGGTTTCTTCAATTTGTTAGTGTTTCAATACTACTTGCAATTCTAAGGCCTTTAAATATAGGACATATTGTATAGTAGAAATCCTGACTTTAAAGTGTCTTGTGTATTATAACACATTTTGAAAAGAAAAGCTAAATAATTCTGTTGGATTGTTTCCAATCCTTTATTTTGGTCTTTTTCTTTTTAAATTCAAGTGTTTTGTATGCTTAGAAAAGGGACATGTATAAAAGTAAGATTGGTTATTTCTGAGCTGGAAATTGGAAACTTTGAAACTCAGGAAATTGCTCTAACAATGTTTTAACTGCTCTCAATTTAAGAAAATGACAAAATGTATAAAAAAGACAGAAATAATGTGTGCTGTTTTTTTCCAAGTGCTTTTTCTGAGTGCTTTTCCATTGTGCAATTGAGGTGAAGTTTGATAATTTTTCTGTGTAGTGGTTAAATATTGCTTATTTTTATTTACATGGTAAAGAAAACAGATTTAAATGTTTGCGTGGCCAAAAAAAATTGTCATTTAAAAGGTGAAGTAAGTTTGTGTAGAATGTATGTTAATGGTGCTTATTTTTAAATTGTAATTCAAGTTTACAGTGTTACTTAATGTCTCTTTGCAGAGTTTATTAGAGAAATAAGGCTAGAATACATCTACATCCCGAAGAGCTTTTTATAACTCCACATTACATGATGATGAATTTTATTATTTTCCTTAAAGTTGAGCAATTAAATTTTATGGTCCAAATGATGACCCCTGATTAACAAATGATTGAATTAACCATGAGACTTCTCATTAAAATATATTGCAGCTGTCAGTTGGAGAATATATTATAAAATTTTCAGATAGTATATAAGAAACAAAATACTTTTATTTGTACTATAAAGAAAATGTAATTTTGCTGTTAACACTGTACTTTTTTATTGAAAATGTTTATAACTTTGCTTTTAAAATTTCTTATGAAACCATTTGCAAATTATGTACTTAATTTAATAAAATACTTTAACCACTGTCTAGTGTGAGGATATCCTTCATTTGATGTGGTAGGGTTAGTGGTTTAAATATTAAAATATATGTGTATGTGTAACTTTGTAATTTCAAGGGAAAAGGGTCAAAATTTTTTCATTCTTGTACCACACCTTTTATTCTAGTTTAAATTATTTTGCTATAGCAAATAGGGGTCTACTTTTGAACCAGGTAAATGCGTTAGCTAGGTTTATCTTTTCATAACCTTATATCTTTTGACTGATGTCAAAATTAAGAATTGCATCTCTAAAGGATTCAAGTAATACTTTAATTAATATTAAAGACCTTTGAACTTTATTCACCTCCAAAGCAGAATAATTTACTCATTTAGCAAGGACTTAAAAATATTTATTCAACAAATATTTATTGAGCATTTGTTACTAGGGATACAAAGTGAGACAGACAGAGCTTCTGTCCACAGGTATCTTACAGTCTCATCAACTATTTTGTGTATAGTGATTTATATGGTGGAACACTTTTCATATACATTATATTTTAAGACTCAAGAGAATTTTATTACATAGGTGTGTTACAAAAGCTTAGACTGATTTGCCTAGTTAGTGATGGAGGTAAGACTTCAACTTAGATTCTCTGACTCCTAGTATAGAGCAACAGCATTTGTCATAACAGTAAAAATAATTACTGAAAAAGAGATAATATCCTATTATCCCCAACTGAGAGAGATGTGGCTCCACAGTATATGTCTATGAAAGCCTGTCGTTTATAAATCTGCCTTACTCCTTTATCCAGGGGAAGCTGGTATTACGGATTTTCCCAATGGCAAAGATAAAAGTTCATTTTTCTCTTAATTGAAAATTCAGAGATATAGAGAGTCCAGGACTGATGGGCATGCTCTTTTCCACAGTTTTTGGGGATCTAGGATCCTTTTAGCTCACCACTCTACCATATGCAAGGTACGGCTCTCATTTTCCTAAAGCAGTGTGGGTGGCTACAGCTCTGATCATCACATCTACATTCTGTTGGAGGGAAGACAAAGAAGGGAGCAACAGGCAAGTGCCATGATCTTTTATAGAAGAATTACGGAAGCTGCCACAGGACACTTCCACTTACATCTCATTGGCCAGAACTCAGTCATGTGGTCACATCTAGCTGCAAGAGAGGCTGGGAAATTGCCTTTATTTCAGACTGCCAAATATTCAGCTAAAATTTGGGCATTCTCTTGGAGGAAAGAGAATGTATATTAGGGGAATGAAGAGCAGTCTCTGCCACATCATTTTTGATTACTGAATGCAAGTAATGTGAAAATTAGTTCTTATATGTTTATTCAACAGATCTTTGTTGATGACTACTATGTGCTAGGAATAATAAAAAAGATATCACAGTTGTATGTATTTAAACTTAAATATTCAAATAGTAACCAACATGGCTGATGGAATGGGGTTTCAGTTGACAATTTAACTGCTAGTGGGATCACTTTTAATTTAATAACTCAGTTGTGGCAACTAGATTAAGTACATAAGTTATTTCTAGTGATACTGCTAAATATATTTGCTTAGTGACTTCTGTGTTTTCTTAAACATTCATTAATCACATCCATGTGTACAAGCAGTACTTGGTACAAGTGATGTAAAGCTAAATAAACTGGGGTAGGGAGATGTAAACATGTAAATGTCCTAAGAACTAGAAGCTGTGTATAAAGAATTGTGGAAGCACTGTGTGGAATAAGTAATTCTTTTTGGAGGTGGTAAACTTGAACTTTGCTCTCTTGATTGAATTTTTAAGTGACTTTTTGTAGGGAAAAGATTAAACACTGCAAATTTATGGCTTTTGTACATGTATAACCATACAATTGTACCTTTCATAGGTTCTGGAGCGCTTCTCTGGGTAATCTCAATTTAAATTTAATTTTGTGACTGGTGTAAGACAGTGGTCCAATTTCATTCTTTTGCATGTGACTATCCAGGTTTCCTAACACCATTTATTGAAGAGAGTATCTGTTTCCCCTTGAGTATTCTTGGCTCCCTTGTCAGATGTTAGTGGGTTTATTTCTGGGCTCTCTGTTGTGTTCCATTGGTCTGTGTCTGTTTTGATGATTGCTATAGCTTTGTACTGTAGTTTTAAATCAGGAAGTGTGATGCCTCCAGTTTTGTTCTTTCTCAAGATTGCTTTGGCTATTCAGGATCTTTTGTGGTTCCATACAAATTTTAGGATTGTTCTGTTTCTGTGAAAAATGCCACTGGAATTTTGATAGGGATTGCAATGAATCTATAGATGGTTTTGGGTAGTATGGACATTTTAATGTTAACTCTTCTGATCAATGAGCGTGAGATAATTTTTCCACTTATTTGTGTCTTGTTTTCTGTCATCAACCTCTTATAGTTTTCAGTGTACATATCTTTCACTTCCTTGGTTACATTTATTCCTAAGTATTTTATCGTTTTTGATACTATTGTAAATGGGGTTGTTTTCTTTATTACTTTATCAGATAGTTCATTGTTAGTGTATAGAAACACAGCTGCTTTTTGTATGTTGATTTTGTATCTTGCAGCTTTACTGAATTCGTTTATTAGTTCTAACAGTTTTTGTTGGCGTGTTTAGGCTTTTCTATATTAAGATTATATCATCTGCAAACAGACAGTTTAACTTCTTCCCTTCAGACTTGGTTGCCTTTTATTTCTTTTTCTTGAATAATTGCTCTAGCTAAGATTTCAGTACCGTGTTGAGTAGGAGTGGTAAGAGCAGGCACCGTTGTCTTGTTCTTGATTGTAGAGGGAAGGCTTTCAGCCTTCCCGAGTCACCTTGGCTTCAGTTTTCAAAGTCTCACTGGGGAGCAGTGAGAAAAGACAATGGCCAGCAAACCTGGAGGCTAAGAGACACCCCATAAATATAGCACCTGAAGGGGCTCCACCCTTAGTGGGGATGAATCAGAAGTAATTTTTCCCTTCTCCTCCTTCCCACTGCCAAAAGACTGCAAGGACTCAGTCTTTTGGACTGCAAAAGACTCAGTTGCCTTGGCACTGAGCAGAACAAGAGACCAAAAATCATAAAAACTTAAAACTACTACTGACCCTCACAGATTAGCAGCCCAAAGTCACATGATGTAGGTAGTCCAAAAAACTTCAATGAAGTGAGTTTGAAGAGGTTCCATCCCGATAATGCCACCATTAGCTGCCTGGCAGAGGCAAATGCACGTCTTCTCAGGGAGAGTACACCGTCATCTTGGTGGATTAAAAAAAAAAAATCCCACAAATTATTTCCAAGGAAAACAAGCAGTTTATAATAAAATAACCAAGCATACAAGGAACTAATTCACCAAGAGTGCCAACTAGTAGAAATAAGAGAGCAGAAACAGACATGTAAAAACTGTCTTCATTGGTAACAATAGATTAAAACATAATAAAAGATATATCCTATGTTCTTTTTTTTTTTTTTTTTTTTTTTGCGGTACACGGGCCTCTAACTGTTGTGGCCTCTCCCATTGCGGAGCACAGGCTCTGGACGCGCAGGCTCAGCGGCCACGGCTCACGGGCCCAGCCCCTCCACGGCATGTGGGATCTTCCCAGACCGGGGCACGAACCCGTGTCCCCTGCATCGGCAGGCGGACTCTCAATCACTGCGCCACCAGGGAAGCCCTATCCTATGTTCTTAATGACCATATATGCAGAAATCCTAACAAAATACTACAAAAACAAATCCAGTGATATATAAAAAGGATAATATATCGCAACTAAGTGGGTTTTACAAGGATATAATTTACTACAGTAACAGAAGGGGAGAAAAAAATCTCATGGTTAACTTGCTAGATATGGAAAACGTATTTGATAAAATTCAACACCTATCATGGTAAAATACTTCAGATACTTAAGAATAGAATGGAATTACTTTAGTCTGATAAAGAGTATTTAAAAATCACAAATATATTTAAAGGTAAAATATGGAAATCTTGCCTCCTGAGATCAGGAAGCTAGATCTATATGAATTAAAATCAAAATGGATTCCTACCTAAACATATACATAGGTGGGCTCCAGAAGGATTAATGATTCAGTTGTGACCCGTGAAGCTATAAAGTTGTGTCATCAATTTTAAGAATCACGATTTATCATTTCTGAAAATGGGATGAGCCTTACCATTGATTTTTTACAAATTGCCATTGGCCATTTTTTCCCACAATTAAACATCTCTGATATCAGTATGCGTCTTCATATACTGCATCTGAGATTTCATTAAATATGAAAAATAGTTTTGGAAAACATCTTTGTCACGTAGGGACGGGGAGGAATTTAAAACACCCAGAAACAAAAGCCATAAGGCAAAACTGTGATGCATTTGATAACGAAATTAAGGTTTTCTGCCCAACGAAGAACATGAGTGACAATAGAAAATATTTGCAATGTCTGAGGGACAAGGAACTAGTTTCTAAATATAGAGGAACTCTGGTAAAAATAAATCTAACAGGAAAATGGTCAAAGAATATGGTAAGGCCGTTTACAGAAGGAGAGACTAAAAGCCAGCAAGCCAATAAACAGATGCTCAAGTTTATTCCTAATAGGAGAAATACAATTAAAATAAAAATGAGGTATTCTCTCACACTTATTAGTCTGGCAAAATGGAACCCTGGACAATGCTACATGTTACTCTCATGCACTACTGGTGAGAGACCTGGAGAGCATTCTGGTAGTGCTTAGTTGAGTTAAAATGTTTATATATCCTATGGCACAGCAGTTGTACTGCTGGGGGGTGTATCCCTAAGGAATTTCTACACAAGTTCACAAGGACGCAGGAAATTGGAGGTAATTTAGGTCTTCATTACTGGGAGAATGTGAAGGTGGTGGATAATACACTATTGAGTACTGTGAAGGAGTTAGAATGGGCAATGATGTACACACAGCAATGTGGATAAATCTTAAAAACAGTGCTATGTGGGAAAAAAAGATATATATAACAATACTATTTATGTAAATTAAAAATACACACACAAAAACAATGCATGTTTTACAACAGATAACAATGATACACATGCAAATACAAAGTTTGCCTGGGGGTGAGGAAAGGATATGGAAATGAGGAAGGCAGCAAAAAAGGAATAAATCAATAAAATGTAGGGGCCTTACACAGAACAAAGGTGATAGTTGCCATGAACTAGGGAGAATGACTAACTCAACCCTCTGCTATGAAATCCACTAAATAACTTGGTGGGCCGGGTGTTGTGGGGAGGCCAAAGTCTGCTTGTTTCTAGAAACTGATGCTTAGACATGCTTTAGTTTGGTTTGGGTCATCTTTGCCCAACTTCTGCTAATGCTAAAACTGCATGGTAGAGCCAATGGTCACAGTAACTGAGATCTTTTTCTGAAAAAATACCTGGAATTGTTCTTGTTCTGTTAACCGAACCCTGACTAATAACACAATGAGGTTGCTAAAATTGCTTAGCCAGGTTAGTAAAATGAAGTAAAGAAGAGGTTATCCAGGATCTTAAGCTATTTAAATCTTATTGGAAATGGCAAGCTTCCCAGAAACAATGTAGACAGTAAATAGTGTATCTCTTGGGAGACCTGTGCTTGGCTGTAGCAGTCAGAAATGAAAACAGATTTTTTTGGTAGTTAGACACATGTTGTAATTTTGAGCAAACAGTTCCAGAAGCCATTATCCAAATGCCCTTTGGGAGGTTTCCCACTATCAGCTTTATATAAGCTAAAATCAACAGTCTAGGAAGCTCAGACTTACAGTTTATCAAGAGAAAAGGAAGGCACGTTTTACCTGGGCTGTCATAACAAGCTAATGAACTGGCTTCTCTTTAGGTGGATCTTGGTAATACTACCTCTTTGGAGTACAGTGAATTAAAAGATCAATTGGATAATACTGTTAGGAAAGATTTCCTGCCTTTAATGGGTCAGGTTGTTTATCCCCATTAACTGTATAGTTGTGATCCCATCTGATTGAATGCAGAATATTATGGTTTTGTTTTGGGTTTTTTTTGTGGCTTCTACTATCCCAGAAAGGTATCTAATACATAGAATGAACCAGTTGCTCAAAAATCAGTGGAAATCACCTTATATTATCAAAAACAAAACCAAATTCAACTTAAATCTGACCAAGCCTATAGATCCAACACGCAATTTATAGGAATTACAGAAGACAGAGGAATATGTTAACACCATGGGAGGCAATCATCAAAAATACAGACTGTGGGAAACTCTTAACAACACAGTTTCTTCAAAAATTACAAAGAGAAGAAAAAAAAAAACAAAGGGAAAGGGAACCTATAAACTGAGATTTAAGAGGCATATTAGCCATTGCAATTTGTAGTCCTTATTTGGGTGCTGGTTCAGAAAAAAAAAACTATGAAAATTTTTATGACAATAACAAGACAATTGGCAATGTGAAGATTGATTGGTTACTTAATTATATTAAAGAACTTTTTTGTCTTCTTTTAGGGATGATGATACTGTGGTTGCATTAGGAAAACCCAGTCGTGCTTCCTGTGTGTTTCTTTTCTGTGTGTCTCCTTTACTATTCACACAGAACACTTCACTTCTGGTCACCAAGTGTGTAGTTTTCGCCCACACCAAGCAATTGTCTGTGACACCAGTGGGTGTTCTACAATTCAACTCAATTTGACACTATCTACCCAGAGATAGCATCAGATTCCACAGGTTAAGGGCTCAGACTCACAAGACTTACCCGCCCCCCCCTCCACTTCAGATGACAATCACAAGTAGTAGGTCCCCAGGTTACCCACAACTTTTTTTGTTAAATAAATTTATTTATTTATTTATATTTGGCTGTGTTGTGTCCTCGTTGCTGTGTGTGGGCTTTCTCTAGTTGCGGCAAGCGGGGGCTACTCTTTGTTGCAGTGCATAGGCTTCTCATTGCGGTGGCTTCTCTTGTTGCGGAGCACGGGCTCTAGGTGCGTGGGCTCAGTAGTTGTGGCTCGTGGGCTCTAGAGCGCAGGCTCAGTAGTTGTGGTGCACGGACTTAGCTGCTCCGTGGCATGTGGGATCTTCTCAGACCAGGACTCAAACCCGTGTCCCCTGCATTGGCAGGTGGATTCTTAACCAGTGTGCCACCAGGGAAGTCCCTACACACACTTCTGTCTGACCTGGCTACATATTGGAGATTCTCATGACCCTCTCCTCAATTTCAATTAATTTGCTGGAGTGGCTCACTGAAACAGTTCCTTATGTTTACTAGGTTATTAAAGAACATGATAAAGGATACAGATGAACAACCATATGAAGAAATACATAGGGCAAGGTCTGGGAGGGTCCTGAGCTCAGGAACTTCTGTCCCTGTGGAGTTGGGGTGTATCACCCTTCTGGTGTGGAGGTGTTCACCCACCTGGAAGCTCTCTGAGCCCCATTGTATTGGGGTTTTATGGAGGCTTCCTCACATGGGCATGATGAATTTTTTTTTTTTTTTCTTTATTTTTGGCTGTGTTGGGCCTTCATTGCCGCACACGGGCTTTCTCTGGTTGCAGCGAGCGGGGTCTACTCTGTTGCGGTGCGCAGGCTTCTCACTCAGTGGCTTCTCTTGTTGCGGAGCACGGGCTCTAGGTGCATGGGCTTCAGTAGTTGCAGCACGCGGGCTCAGTAGATGTGGCACACAGCCCTAGAGCAGCCTTAGAGTGTGCAGGCTTCAGTAGTTGCAGCACACAGGCTCAGTAGTTGTGGCACATGGGCTCTAGAGCACAGGCTCAGTAGTTGTGGCGCACGGGCTCAGTTCCTTTGTGGCATGTGGGATCTTTCCAGACCAGGGATCGAACCCATGTCCCCTGCATTGGCAGGCAGATTCCCAGCTACTGCGCCACCAGGGAAGTCCCTGGGCATGATAAATTTAAAACTCTGTTTCCATCCCCTCTCTCCTCTCTGGAGGATAAGGGATGGGACCGAAAATTCCAAGCTTCTAATCATGACTTGGTCTTTCTGAGGACCAGCCCCCATCCAGGAGGCCACCCAGAGTCACCTCAGTAGAATAAAAGATTCTCCTAGTGCTCTTATCACTTAGGAATTTATAGAGGTTTTAGGAGCCCTGTGTCAGGGACAGGGTCAAAGACAAATATTAGAATAAGAGATGCCCCTTATGTTCTTATCACTTAGGAAATTACAAGGATTTCAAGAGCTCTGTGCCAGGAATCAGGGGCAAAGACCAATATATATTTTCTAATCTCACAGTGGTTGTATTTTCTTAAAGAGTCTTTGCTTTTTGAAAAAATGATACATATTTACATAAAATGATAATGATGTCTGGGATTTTCTTGAAAATAAGATGAATTGGGTGGGGGTACTTATGAAATAAGATTGGCCTAAGTTGGTAAATGTTCAAGCTGGGGATTCATTATTGTATAATGCCTATTTTTGAAAGTATTTAAAACTCTATAATAAAAAATATATTTTAAAAAGTTGGTAGAAGAGCTGAAAAAGTGGATTCTAGACTTGGCTATGCAAATGACTTCCAGAATACAGCAGAATTAACCTGCCATAGTAGCTGCCACCTCTGTCATTATTAAAAGATGGGCAATCAGGAGGCCACTACGACTTACTCTCAACATACCCAGAGCTTGTGACTAGACACTAGAAAAATATTGCCAAAAACCCTGGCATCTCCATAACCTGACTTTTTAGCAGAATGAGCAATAGCAGTAGATAGATGGCCTCCAACTTATTTCCGCCTCCCAAATCTCATAAGAGTATATCTAACTGGTGGAAATTATTTTATACCCAGATTTTTACCTGCAAGAGGAGTCTAGGAAATGTAGTTTTAAACTTTCCAGCCTCTACAATACAAAAAGTCTCATTAGAAGAAAGTGGAGCTGGAGGATGAATTATCAAATGTCCATATTTACAACACTTATGGTACTTGTCAAATCAGCCACTAGAAATAAACTACGTTGATGAATTTATCACAAAAGCCTTGCATGTCAACTAAGGTATGTAGAGGTATGCCAGGGGTTACCACAAGCCCAGGATAAACTTAGCATATCTTTCAGAAGCATTAATTTTATTCAGTGGCAAATAATGCACATTATTATTTAATGTACCTTATTTGTATATTAAAACAAAAATGGATAAATTGTGGAGAAGAATGGAAAACTGCCTTAATTTTTTAAATACAACAGTAGGGTTCAGACGCAAGAGGGAGGAGATATGGGGATATATGTATATGTATAGCTGATTCACATTGTTATAAAGCAGAAACTAACACACCATTGTAGAGCAATTATACTCCAATAAAGATGCTAAAAAAAAAAAAAAGTAGGGTTCAAAGAGATTAATCTTTAGGCTATTTACCTGGACTCTCCCCAGAGTAGTCTCTCAAACTTTAGCATACACAATAATCATCCAC
The DNA here is from genome assembly GCF_003676395.1 of Aethalodelphis obliquidens. Taxonomy (NCBI): domain Eukaryota; kingdom Metazoa; phylum Chordata; class Mammalia; order Artiodactyla; family Delphinidae; genus Aethalodelphis; species Aethalodelphis obliquidens. The sequence goes on along the minus strand of NW_020837950.1, from coordinate 11,654,790 downwards.
AAAATGCTCAGTTAAAATACAGATTTTTGCATTCCTTCAGATTTCCTGAAACAATTTCAGGAGGTTGGGCTCTGAATTTTAAATAAATACCCCAGATGATTCTAATGCAGGTGGGCCACACCTTAAGAAATGCTACCCTAGTATGATAGGCCCCCATGAACGCTTTATCCTTTCCTTACTCAAGGTAGTGTTTCTTGGCTTCTACCCCAATCCTGGTTTGCAGGTTCTCAACCATAATTAACTCTGCAATGGGACACAGAAAGAAATATGTACTCTTTTAAGTTTGCATGCAGTAACTTATTTAATTCTCATAACAATCCAGTGAGGGAAGTTGAAGAACAAAGAGGTTAAGTGACTTGAAGTTTACACGGACAAGAGGTGATGGGACCAAGGTTCAAACTAAGGCAGTCAGGTTCCAAAGCCTGTGCATTTAACTATGATGTCTGTTACCTCCAAGCAATGGTCTAAGAAGCTCAGACTTCAAATTTATCGAGGAGAAAACCAAGATACATTTTACTTGCACTGTCATAGTGAGCTAATGAACCTCCCTGCCCTCCCTGGCAGTCTCCTCAGAGCCCACCAGGCTTCACTAACAGTCTCGTCAAGGCCCTTTAAGTTTTCACTAATTTTCTCCTCAAGGTTCTTCCAGCTTCTTCCAAATGCCAAATTCCAAAGCTACTCTCACATTTTAGGTTTTTGTTATAGCAGAACCCCCTTTTGGTACCAAAATCTCCATTAGTTATCTATTGCTGTCTAAGAAATTATTCCAAGACTTAGGGGCTTAAAACAACAATAAACATTTATTATCCTTAGAGTTTCCCAGGATTCTGGGAGTGGTCTACCTGGGGAATTCTAAGTTGGAGTCTTTCAGGAGGTTGTAGCCAACATGTCTATTGGGGTATCAGTCATTTGAAGGCTTGACTGGGGCTTGGAAATCCACTTCCAAGGTGGTGGCTCATTCATATGTATTGTAAGTTGGTGCTGGTTGTTGGTGAGAATCCCCAATTTCTCCCTATGCGAGCTTCTCCACAGGCTGCTTGAGTGTCCTTCGAACATGGCAGCTCTCCCCAGAGTGAGCAATCCATGTGAGCAAAACAGAAGCTGCAATATCTTTTATGACCTAGTATTGGAAGTCTCACACCATTATTTTTTTCTTTTCCATGATGGTTTATTACAGGATATTGAATATATTTCCCTGTGCTATACAATAGGACCTTGTTTTTTATCCATTCTATATATAATAGTTTGCATCTGCTTGTCCCAAAATCCGAATCCAACCCTCCCCCAGCCCCCCTTGGCAACCACAGGCCTGATCTCTATGTGAGTTTCACACCATTATTTTTGCCAAATTCTATTTGTTAGAAACAAGTCACTAAGAACAGTCTACATTCATAGGTAGGGGAATAAGCTCTACTTTTTGAAGGAAAGAATGTCAAAGAATTGGTGGACATTTTTTTAAAAATTAATTTATTTATTTTTGGCTTTGCTGGGTCTTCATTTCTGCGCGAGGGCTTTCTCTAGTTGCAGCATGTGGGGGCCACTCTTCATCGCGATGTGTGGGTCTCTCACTATCACGGCCTCTCTTGTTGCGGAGCGCAGACTCCAGACGCGCAGGCTCAGTAGTTGTGGCTCACAGGCCTAGCTGCTCCGCGGCATGTGGGATCTTCCCAGACCAGGGCTCGAACCCGTGTCCCCTGCATTGGCAGGCAGATTCTCAACCACTGCGCCACCAGGGAAGCCTGTGGACATCTTTAAAGCACATCATGTCTACCATGTGCCAGGCACTGCTAGGTACTTTGCAAATGTATCCAACATAATCTTTATAACCACCCTCAGGGTAGGTATCATTACCCACATGGCAGAGGTTGTCAGCCTACCCAACAGCTATTCTTCTTTCTCATTATCCCAACTCTTTTTGTTCAGGTATCTGGTGGCAATGTGCTCAGGAAAGATTGACCCCTCTCTAGCCCCAGAGGGTGAATTATGATTGGTTGAAAAGGCAATCATAGCACTCCCATTTCCCTTTGTCAGTGACCGGTTAGAGGGTGGATATATGACCAAGCCAAAGGGACTAGAGGATTCTACTAGGAGGGTTCTAGGAAAGGTTTTCCTCACTAATACAGAAAGGCACATGGGAAGTGCGCTGTTCTTCAGCAAGACTTTATGTCTATTTGTGATGCCTGGAATTGCAGTCTCCAATGTCGTAACCATGAAGAGACACATCCAAGGCCCAACTCCATGAAATAAGGATTGTAGAGCATAAAGAGGAAAGAAGCTTTTTTCTTGATGACATCAATGAGCCACTGAATCAACCCTGGAACCAATTTTAACCACCTTGTTATGGGAGACAACGTAGGTTGGCTGGGTTTTCTGTTACAGCTGAAAGCATCCTAATGGACATACACCATTTCACAGATTAGAAAAAGATGTTCAGAGAGGTTATGTCACTTGCCCCAACTTTCCCAGCTAATAAGTAGCAAAATCATGTTTCAGATTGAGATTTGTATATTTTAAAAACTTGGTATTTGTGTATTGTATCAAGTGATTTTTCTCCAGCAGTTATTAGGAGTCAGAGAGGAGAAACAGAGACATCAGTTGGGTTAAGTAGAATCAGTGGTTGGCAAACAGGTATGGTAGGTGGTCAATGTGGGAAGGAAGGGAGAAGGATGTTATATATGTAAAGGGTGTTATATATGTAAAGTTGAAATGGCTGACTGGGAGATACATACTAGGTAAGGAGTCAAGTGGCACCCAGAGGGGGCTGGTAGACTGGGGAAATGGAGATGAATAGTGAAGATAAAGAACAGACTCAGAGCATGTGAGGGAAAGTGGAAGGAGGTTGTAGATAGGGAGAGAATTTCAGAGTACAAGATGTTAGGGATGTGAATATTTGTTCCCAGCAGAGTTTGATTTGTGGCTGAGAATGGAGATGATGGTTGTCAGAGTGGAGAAGGTCACAGAGCTGATATCAAATTTCTGGATCATCCATTTAATGTACATATTGCCCAGGAAGGTGACAGGCAATGGAGTCTCGAGGAAGATAGATTGAAAGCCAGTCTGCTGAAAATATGGATGGATTAAAAAATGTTTTCTTTATTTGCATGGTCTCCATCCTTCACACTGATAGGATGTGACTCAACACAGCCCATGTTGAGGAAAGATTTATAAGGATTATTCTGCTTTTATCTGCTGTTTTGCACCAAGTAGAGAGATGAGATGGATGGGGTCATTGGGAGGAGCTGAGAGGATTGTGGGAAATGAACAGTTTCTCAGTTCTTTCTGAAATAATTCTTTGCAGTGGGATTTCACTGTTATGTTAGAAGTGACTCTTTCCTGTTCATTTATCCATCTGAATATATGAAAACCAATGAAATATACTTTAAAAATCACCTACTATTTTGAATTATCTCAGTTTCCCTGTGGGTATAAACAATGGGGAATATTTTTTTAAACATACTTGTCTGAGTACATTTATTTTTATTTTATTTATTTATTTATTGGCTGCATTGGGTCTTCTTTGCTGCGTGCGGGATTTCTCTAGTTGTGGCGAGTGGGGGCTACTTGTCGTTGCAGTTCACAGGCTTCTCTTGTTTTGGAGCATGGGCTCTAGGTGCGTGGGCTTCAGTAGTTGTGGCACACGGGCTCAGTAGTTGTGGCTTGCAGGCTCTAGAGCGCAGCCTCAGTAGTTGTGGTGCACGGGCTTAGTTCCGCAGCATGTGGGATCTTCCTGGACCAGGGATCGAACCCATGTCCCCTGCATTGGCAAGTGGATTCTTAACCACTGCACCACTATGGAAGTCCACAATGGAAAATTAATGGCACTCTCTTGAATCTCTTTGTTAAGACTCAGAAGCAGGGGGAGCTGTATAGTACGAAGTTCTCACTGTCTTTTTAAGGTCTGGGCTAAGTTTTTCTTTTCATTGTTCTGTCTTAGGTAAAATTAATTTCTTCCTTTTAAAAATAATGTCTGGCATGTGGTTACTTAGGAATCTGTTTTTAAAGGACCTTATTAATTTTTTATTACACTCGTGAAATGAAATCATTCTAGAATTTCTGAATATACTTTCTTCCTTGGCCCTCATATTTCTTGGTTCCTGTCCTTGGAGTCATGTTAACAGTTTTAGGTCATATGCCTGTGATTTCACCATAAACTAACTCAGATCTTTTTAGAAAGCAGGGAGGATATAAATAAATGCATTTATGTGTTTAAGGGAAAAAGAAGCAAGGTGCAAAAGAGAAAAAGAAGCAAGGTGCAAAAGGGTACTTACAGTATGATCCCATTTGTGTTTTTTGAAAAAGATTTATATAGATAAATCCACTTATATACTATACATCTCTTTCTGTGTACACACACACGAATGAAAACCCACAAATAGAGTGAACAGAATAGATCCTGGGTCTTTAATGACTCAGCCTCAGAGCATATCGTGTTCAGAAGACAGTAAAAGTAATTCTAATCTTTATTTGTATTTCTCAAAGAACTTACAAGAAGCACTAATATTTTATATAACTTGTGTTATGTAACTGGTATGAACACCTCTTTAAGTCTGCATTCCCACATAGTCTTTCTGTCGCCCACTCTCTCATATCCTGTAGATAACCGGAAGCCTCTGCCCCATAGTTCTTATTCTCCCTTTCACCAAAACCCTCCCTGATATCTTTGCCAGTGCTAGGCCTCATCTATTACCCCTCCTTTCTTTCCTTTTCCTTTTTTTTCTCCACATGGTGAATAGGCCTGGACCTTTATTTATTTATTTATTTATTTGGTTGCACCAGGCCTTAGTTGTGGCAGACAGGCTCCTTAGTTGCAGCTTGCAGGCTCCTTAGTTGCGGCTCACTGGCTCCTTAGTTGTGGCATGCGAACTCTTAGCTGCAGCATGCACATGGGATCTAGTTCACTGACCAGGGATCAAACCTGGGACCCTGCATTGGGAGTGCAGAGTCTTAATCACTGGACCACCAGGGAAGTCCCAATGCATATTTTAAAATACAATGAAAATATCATACTTGATAGAGTGAATTATCTAGTGCGTAACTTATATGTATATTATTATATTTCACTTTAGGCTGCTTTACCAAATGTTATACTTAGATAATTTAGCTGATATCTGTGATGATCCAATGTTATAAGGAAAAGCATTAATATACCTTTTTAAGCTCTCAAATGGATACTTTCACAGCTAGGAGAAGACGGGGAGGGCAGATCCTGGAGATCTAATATGTAAGTGAATTACAAGGGAAATGCCAAATTTAATAGATGCACATTTTCCTGAGCTGAATGAAGACTTGAATTTGCAGGTACACCAAGTTCTAGACAGGATTGATGAGAAAAGGCACATACTTAAACACATTCTGACAGAATTCCTGAATCTCAAGGTTGAAGAGAAAAACCTTATAAATTTCTAGACAGAAATAAGGAATTATTTACAAATAGAAAAGAATCAGACTGGCATCAGACAGTGGAATAATGTCTACACCTTTTGAGAGAAAAAAGATGTAACCCTAGAGGTCTCTTTCCAACCTAGAATTATTCACCTGCCAGGGTGAAAGGGATGCAGAAATGTAAGGATACCAAGAATATATCACTCATATGCCCCATCCAAGGAAACTATAAAAAAAGGACTCTAACTAAACAAGTTAATGAGAATAGAGATGTCAAGAAAGGAGAAGGTGAAGTAGAAAGGAAAAAATGGTGAGTGAACAGTGAGCTTTGTAGTAAACATGGATAATGATGGATTGGATGGGAATGTGTACTGCATATGTTCAATAAATAGCCTTCAGATAAATGAGACTCACCTAATGAGAGCCTGGAAGTAAAAGTTGTAAAATTTCTCAGCAGAACCCAAGAGGTGGGGTTGGGGGAAGGGAAGTGGAAATTAAAAGCATTCTAAAAGTATTATTTTATTGAGATGGAGAGAAAGTATCAAGAAATAGACTAACATGGTGGAGAAATAGTATCTTTTCAAAGACTAGTAATAAAATATGCATTTGGTGATGCACATTAAAAAAAGAAGATAACCACTAGTGGAATGGGAAAGAATAATATCATTTTGAAATTAGTAAGGGGAAAAGGGGATAAATTATAACTTGATTATACTAGTAAACATAAATTAAAGGAAAAAGGGAAATTAATGAAGTAAATTCAATAGAAGCGTAAGCAAGAGAGAAGAAATAAATCAAGAATATTAGTGATTATATTAAATGCAAATGAGCTCAATGTTCCTATCAAAAGACAGAGACTGTCACATTAGATTAAAAACAAACCCAGTGGGCTTCCCTGGTGGCGCAGTGGTTGAGAGTCCACCTGCCAAGGCAGGGGACATGGGTTCATGCCCCATGTCCGGGAAGATCCCACATGCTGCGGAGCGGCTGGGCCCGTGAGCCATGGCCACTGAGCCTGCGCGTCCGGAGCCTGTGCTCCGCAACGGGAGAGGCCACAACAGTGAGAGGCCCGCGTACTGCAAAAAAAAAAAAATACAAACCCAGCTATATGTTGTGTACAAGAAGCACACTTTATGTAATAAAGAATTATTTTAAAATAGATTGGAAAAGCACATAATGCAAATAAATTAAAACTAGGAGAGGAAATATTAATATCAGACAAAGTGATAGTGAACAGGAAGAAGAACATTGCCTATAAAAGATGTAACCTATGAAGATATGCATCAAACAATACAATAGCTAAATATTGTAAGGACATATTTGTATGGACAACTAAGTATATGTAAGGACAACTGCATTAAAATAAAATTAGAGTAGTTTTTTATTATACCTTTTTCAGAACTAGACAGATCTAGTAGATCAAAATATTAAGAAAGACCATACAAAGACTAATATAATCAACATATATACATTATTAAATATGCACAGTATCTTACATTCTTCAGAGAATAATATATATTTCGAAATGGCCATTGACTATATATGAAAAGTGGCCATAAACTTTGCCACACACACACACACAAAAAGAAAACCAATAAGAAAATTTTAAAGTAGAGATTTTTACAGGTCACATTATCTGATTAAATTATACGTAAATTAATTAAATTTTTAAAAAATAATTTAATCAATTATTTGAAATTTAATACTGCCATCCTGTGATCATTTCACCATATACAGGTCAAATCGTTGTGTTGTACCCCTGAAACTAATGTAATGTTGTATGCCAATTATACCTCAATAAAAAATATTAAAACAGAAAAAATTCCATCCAGAAAAAAAAAAGACTACCCTCCTAAATAATCTTTGCATCAAATTAGAAACTAAAATTGAAATTGTAAACTCTCTAAAGTGAGAAAGGAAAATCCAACAAAACCAAATCTACACGACCCAACGAAAGCTGTATGCAAAGATTAGAAATACATGAATTCAATATTCATCTTTTAAAAATTAGAAAAAGAACCAAGAAGACAGTAGAAGAGGGAACTAATAAAAAGAAAGACTTAATTTGATGAAATGTGGAAAATAGTAGAAAAGAAAAATAAATTAAAAGCACTCCTCCCTCACCTGCCACCCAAAGATAAACTCTTTATGAACCAGAAGGTAAAAACCAACAAACAAACAAAAACCTAGTAAACCTAAAATACACATTTAACTTAGCAATTCTACTCAATAATTCTCATGGAAATAAGAACATAAATCTCAAGATACATTACATATTCAAGGATATTTATTTAGTAATGTTCATAGTGACCAAAACTGAAAACAAAGTGCCCTTGCAAAGGTAATGCTTGAATAAGCTGTGTTATAGCCATGCTGTAGAAACATATACAGCCATAGAAAAGATGACTTAATCCTCTTCCAGTTATCCATTGCTATGTAACAAAGTTCCCCAAAACTCTTACTGATGTAAAACAACAACTTTATTATGCTCATGGATTCGGTGGGATTTGGACAAGGCACAGCAGAGATTACAAGCACAATTGAGATGGTTTGTTCTCTGTGGTTTCTGAGGCCTCATACAGAAGACAAGAAAGCTGAGGGTGACTTGATGGAAGGGATCTGGAATTTTGTGAAGGCTCATTCACTCACACGTTTGGCAGTTTGGCTGTTGGCTGAGACTTCAGCTAGAACTGTCTGTGAGAATTTCTACACATGGGCTCCCTGTGTAGCCTGGCTCCTTCACAACACGGTGCTGATTAAGAGAGAGAGAGACAGGGAAACAGGGAGACAGGGAGAGAAAGAAAAAGAAGAAGAAGAAAGAGAAATGGGTGGAAGATGTGTCATGTTTTCTAACCTAGTCTTAGAAGTCACACAGCATCACTTTTGCCACATTCTATTTGTTCAGACAGTCACAGGCACAGCTGGTTCAAGGGGAGGGGAAATAGACTCCACATTTTTATTGGACAGTGGCAAGGTCCTGGAAGAGCACGTGGAACCAGACATATTGTTGTGGCTATTTTTGGAAAATACAGTCTTCCATAGATCCTTACCAGTTAGGGCATCCCATGATGTATTGTTAAGTAAACAAGCAATAAAATCAGAAAAGGGTACATAATATAACTGTTTTTGTAAAATAGTTAATGGCAACTCCAATATGTATATATTTATGATTATATGAACAGGAAGAAGGCTACGTAAAGATAAACAGTAGGTAGTTAACTTCAGTTGAGGAGCTAGAAAGAAGGCAGAGGTAAACAAGAAGAAAAAAGTACGCTTATATCTACCTACATACATACAAATATAAGAAAGTGCCAGTAGTAGCGATAAAAATTTGGAGAGTGGGGACTTCCCTGGTGGCGCAGTGGTTAAGAGTCCGCCTGCCAATGTGGGGCACGCGGGGTTCGATCCCAGGTCGGGGAAGATCCCACATGCCGCGGAGCAACTAAGCCTGTGCGCCACAACTACTGAGCCTGCACTCTAGAGCCTGTGCTCTGCAACAAGAGAAACCACCGCAATGAGAAGCCCGTGCACCACAACGAAGAGTAGCCCCCGCTCGCCGCAACTAGAGAAAGCCCGCACGCAGCAAGGAAGACCCAACACAGCCAAAAATAAATTAAAAAAAAAAAAAAAATTGGAGAGTGGTCTTGGCAATGTTGAATGTGCATGTGGGTTCTGAAGAAAAAATTTAGAACAGTGGAAAGGGCTGTGATATGGACCAGATGTCGTAAGTTTCACAGCATTGTTTTGATGGAGCTCTTATAATTAAGTAAGATTGGGGAATTTCCAATTTTATTGCCTATGTTAACAGAAATAGGCAATAACAGACTTGAGTCAAAGTGATCACCCTGTTGTCATCAGGGAAGATAGTTTTGATTTTCTTGAAAAGGAAGTTTCTTCTCAGATTTTATATTTGCTCTATTATTTTAATAAGAATATTGTATTAGTGTAATCTTTGACCTATGAGGTCAATGTCTGAATAGTTACATCCACTTTATGGTTTCAAAACTTTTAAGTCTAACTAGTTATAAATGATAGTGGAAGGATTACTTTCTGATGTCTAAATGTTGCATTCTCCTTGGAGTATCAGTATTGTTTTTTGTTTTTGTATACACTTCACTATGTGTGATTAAGTGATGTATCTGCACTTGTTAGCACTTACATGGTCATTGATTGTCCATACATTTCTTTCCTTCCTTTGCTTGCTTTTTTTTGGGTTTTCTCCTAATCACTAGTACTCTGAAGAGGCTGGGGCAAGGAAAAGAGTCTGAACATAAACCGAAGGACTGTTGCTTTGCCCGGACTTCTTGTCTAAGGCTTGTTTGCATGAGGCTGAAATCAGCGTTGAAGTGTAAGTCAGCCAAGGAGTTCACTAACATTCCAGAACCACCTAGGATGAAAGAGACCAGTGACCTCCGAGATTGTGGGTGACTGTCTTCCCCTTAATCCTTTTAGCAATGGATTCTCTCCCCAATGGTAGCAATAATTCAGGATCGAGTATGATATATTTGAGGACCTTATTACAAGTTTACCACTAGGGGTCAGAAATTAGCCCATGAATCCTGCACAGTTTCACCAAGAGTATGCTAGCTGATAATGCTTTATGTATTTTTCCTTTGTTTCCTACTTATGACGAGTTTCAGAACACTAATCAGATAGCTTTGAGGTTTAAAGGGAACCCCTGTAACTTTTTTACACCAAACTTTAGTAACTGGATTACTTGGAGTCTTTACTCTAATCCACCCTCAATCATTAAATTTTCTTTTTGGCCTACTCACTATACACACTTACCATCCCAACATAAGAGTTCATTGTGGTAATATAAAGATTACAGATAAAATAAAAAATGAACTAGGTAGACGTCTAATAAGGATCTCAGCAGACCTCATCAATTTTTGTGCTCTAATTAGAAATTGTCAATTACATATATGTTTTCAGCTGTATCCTTTTGGCCAGATGCTACCAAATGAGATAATTTCCTGTTCAATAGCTATGCTGAGTTATGCATTAACTTAAATGATTGAGTTAATGTGTCATGGGTCATTTAAGACAGTGTAACTGTCTTTCAAACATCCTCTTGTTCAATGATGTCTCTCCTACTTTGGTTCCTCTTTGGTGTTTGGAAAAGGATTGAAACTAGGAAACAAATGATATGAAATATATATTTTACATGTTTACACTTGAGAGATTTAATTATTTTTTGGAACTTGTTTGAGAATTCAGTTTTCATATTTCGGTGAACTCAGATTGGCATATTTTATTTAGTGGTGTCCAGTTTAATGATTTTATCAGTTATGTTGGGGTTTGGTAGAGGCATTTTGATGTATTTGGCCAATCTTGCTGGGTTGTGTATTTAAAGGACTGAGCTTCCGCTTTTCTCCATCTGTCTTCTGCCCTTGGCTAAGCCCTCCAGAATGAAGTGCTAGAACATGTTATCATCGTCCTTGTTTGCTGTGGGCCTCTCCCTACTGCTAGGAACTAGGTAGGAAAATAGGATTCAAGCTGCAGGAGAAGGCTGCCAGCCCCCTTGGTGCGATGAGAGTGCCGTCTTGTACCTCACCTATTGCTGCCATGATTGGTGTCCCTGCTACTTTTGCTCCCAGGGATAATGCTGGGTGCTAGTCTCCATGCAACATGGCCAGAGAAGCAGTTCAAGGCTGTCTGATGACGTTTGGGTTTAGCTTTGGATTATCGCCTAAGATGTGGCAGGGTATTATGGGTTGAACTGTATTCTCCCAAAATTCATACTTCGAAGTTCTAACCCCCAGTACCTCACAATATGATCATTGAGTTAAAATGGTGTCCTTTGGGTGGTCCCTAATCTAGTACACTGTGTCCTTATAAAAAGGTAAAGTTGGACACAGCGATATGCAAAGAGGGAATATAATACAAAGAAACACAGGGAGTAGCGGGCCATCTACAACTAAGAAGAGCGGGGCCTGGAACAGACCCTTCCCTCACAGCCTCAGAAGAAATCGACCCTGCTGACCTTGATCTTGGACTTCTAGCCTCCAGACCAGTGAGACAATAAATTTCTGCTGTTTAAGCCACCCAGTCTGTGGTCCTCTGTTATGGCAGCCCTAGCAAACTAATATAGTGGGTTTAGATCGGTTCATCTCAGCTGTGTTTGTTTAAGTCTCTGAGAGTGACCATTTCACTACAACCTTCCCAACAATATATATTGTAGTCTCCCAATATCCAGCACATGGCCTGTATTAATGTTTGAAGACTAAATGAACAAAAGATTATATTGAATCTATGATGTTTCAAAGCTAAGAACTTTTTTGTCTTTTTGCAAAAGCACCACCCAGTTTTCCCTGTAGGTATCTCTGGGAGTAGGTCCAGGTGACACTTCCCTGATGCTGTTTGCTCCCCCAACTCCCCATCCCATCAGCAGAGAACATCCCTTGCAATCAGGCCAACTTTCCCTTGAGCCCCTCATGTCCTCAGAGGGGCTGTTATACCACCTTCAGTAGATTGCTCAGATCCTGGATGTGAGCAAATCCACAACCCAAAGTTGCAAAAGGAAGTTGACTGTCCTAACTCCTGGACCTCTCTGGAAGGTACCCTATGATGACAAAGAGTCCTTGCTTAGAATACAGCTAGATGAGGATTCGATGTGATCTCTGCCATGTTAGGTACTGTGGGGATATGGAATAAGAGGAAACACAATAGGACACATAATTGCTATACTACAAGGTAGCATTATGATAAATACTATGGGGAAGAGGCTATAGGGAAACATAAAGAAGTTTACTTTGCCTGGGACAGCCTGGAAGGGGTTCATGGAAGATGGAGCACCTAAGCAGGGTTTTGTGGATGGAGATGGAGGTAAATGTGCTCTGTGCAAGGAGAAAATGTATACAAGGGCTCAAAGTGATGGTCAGGATATTCCCAACAACACCTTCCCTTGAAAAGTGAGCCTGAAAACAGGATGACATTCAGTGGGAAGACATCAGTGTGAGTGGACCAGTTAGTTATAATTAAATTGTGTTCTCACTGCATGGTGCCTGGGCTGGACTCCTGTTAAATGTTTTGAATATCATTCCTACTAGTAAACCAACAATATTTCTTTTTCTCTGTGTTGTAACTTCTTCCTCTCCTCTCCTTTCCTCCCTTCCCCTACCCTTTTCTTCTTTCTTTCTTTTTTTTCCAGAACTGATTTCAAGAAATAGAAGGTACAGATTTGAACTTTTTACCCATAAACGTTCCTTGATTTACTTATGATTATAAAAGCAATAAAGCTTGTGAGAAAAACACTAAAAAAAAAAAGAAAAAAGAATTTTAAAACTCTCTATTAATCCTATTCAACACAAAAAAACTGCTAGCATTTTGATGATTTTCCTCTGCCAGCTTTCTGCTTTGTATATAAATTAAATATTTAAATAGCTGAGATCATACCTTGCATATATTTTTGTATCCTGCGTTTTACAATGAAAGTTAAACCATGCATCTTTTCTTATGGTATTAAAGGTCATGATAATAGTTATGAACACACTCTGTAGTATGGATTACTGTAACATAATTTATTTTCCTGTTTTGGGACATTCATGCTGATCAAAGTTTTCATCATTAATAATATATGTGATGAACATCTGTCTCCACTTCTGATTATTTCCAAAACTAGATTCCTTTGAATCTTTTGTTATCTCCTCTCTTCTTTGATTATGTCATTGTTTATCATTCCAGGAGTGGAGAGTGTATAATTTCAACAAAAAAAAAACCTCTCAAGGTGATTCTGATAGGCATACCTTACCTCTCCCCCAACTCTAGTTAAGAACTGCAGGATTACGGCAATGAAATCACTCCATGGTGTCTGAAGAAAATAGGATAATAGGAACATAATAAAGACCCCAATAACCGTGACATGTCTTTTTTCTTTTCCTTTTTTTTTTTTTTTTTTTTGCGGTACGCGGGCCTCATCACTGTTGTGGCCTCTCCCATTGCGGAGCACAGGCTCTGGACGCGCAGGCTCAGCGGCCATGGCTCATGGGCCCAGCTGCTCCGCGGCATGTGGGATCTTCTTGGACCGGGGCACGAACCCGTGTCCCCTGCATCGGCAGGCGGACTCTCAACCACTGCGCCACCAGGGAAGCCCTGACATGTCTTTTTTCACGGAGTTAACTTTAATTATTCAAGCTCCCTGTGTTTGCCTCTAGACTTCGAAGTCAAAGCAGATGTCACCAACAGCCAGCTCTATTCTGCCTTCTAGAATTTTCCTCCAGCAGGGGAGGAGGAGACCTGGGGCAGTGCCCCGAAGAAGCTCAACTTTGAAAACAGAATTTGCACAGTATTTTGAATTTGAGGTGTTTATGAAAGGAAACGGTTAACTAGGTTCTTTGTGGGATTTTAGGTGATCTGGTATCACACAGAGAGAAGGAAGGGAGGAAAGAGGTAGTTCTTCCTTGCTTTGCTTTTTAAGACTTCTTGCTCAACTAGAGCACAGACTTAATGTGAGGATATCTGACGTTTTAATATCAGACAAATTATTATCTGTCACCTGAGCCCTCATTTGTATTGTGTAGGATTCTGGGTCTCCTTAAGGCTGCTTCCAGTTCTATCATTTTGTTCCGCAGTCATCTTGCACCCAGGCCTTTTTTGGTAAGAGCCGGTCTTACTTTTGTAAATCATATGTAGCCTAGATGTCTGTTGGGGTCACCCTGTCTTTTGAAATTCAAATAAAATTGCCACAACTAAATGTTTTTATTATGGAATGAGAGTAACTGAAAAGAGGCTGAGCATTTAACTTAAGCAACTTAAGAAAACAAAGAACAAAATAAATCAAAGAAAGTAACAGGAGGGTGAACTGTTTACTCAGAAATGAGTGCAGTGGAAAAGCAGTCTACCTTTCTGTCACCTGTCCGTGTCAATACAAGTGAACTAGGTAAAATCAGAAATGAATGAATTAGAAAATAAAAATATAGCAGGAGTTGGTAAGTAAAACCAAAAGCTGTTCCTCAAGATATATAAATGCTATAGAGAGAAGTCTGGCAAGACTCACCAAGAAAAAGAAAAGAAAAAACAATTCAGATTTAGGCATGATACTCACAATATGGAAGAGATAAAGGAATTACAAGAAAAATTAATGGTACCTGGTACTCGGGCAGCATGTGCATTTTTGGTAGATTTCAGTGATTATTAACAAAACACGGGCACACTTTATCATTGTAAAATCAATGAACAAACTTAATCTTTAACTACAATTTGTAACAAGGACAATGATCTAGCTCTCCAGATAACATAAAGTTGCCCAAGGCTGAAGAAAGTTTTTGAAAGGTTTGCACACAGGGTCACCCCTGATACTTGCTGAACATATAAGCTAAATATATAGGAAACAACCTTCCTTTGAATGTTAACGGCACATTTGCCTCAGATGGGATGACAGGTTTGTGCAGCTGCTGTTTGAGAGCCCTGCCTGTCAGGGCAAGACTCATAGTTGAAACATCTAATTCCTACCTTAGGCTCTTCTATTGGCTTCTTCTAACTTGTTGAGCTTTTGCAGCTGGTACTTCTATTTGATTTGTGTGTGGCACTCTGACTTTCTCATTTGCAGTCTTCAGTTTTCTGTCTGTCTTCATTTGCAGAGTTCCGTTTTACTGATCCAGGCAGGTGGCAAAAAGGTTAAGACCATTTATAAGGATTAGATGCATTCTGGAGCAGTTATTTATGGGACATATCAGATATTAAAACATTTTGGAAAACTCCTGTCATTAAGATGCAGCAAACTAATGGTAGCTAATGTTTATTGAAACTTCCTATGTTGCAAGGGATGTTTAAACACCTGGTATGTACTAACTCATTTAATCCTCACAAAGCCCTGTGAAGTACAGATGCTAGTATTATCCCCATTTAATAGCCGAGGTAACCAAGGCACATAGAAGTTAAATAACTTTCCTGAGTTTACACAGCATAATCAGGATTTGAAATCAGGCAGGTTGGTACAAAGGATTGTACTCTTAACTATTACATTATTGCCATGTAATTTTGAAAGAATGATAAATCACAATTATAGGAAAATATTGTTTACATTTTGGAGTGGTAAATAGTCTAATCAATCTCAGAAATTAAAAACTTGAGCACAGCAAAAGTCACCATAAACAAAATTAAAAGACAAATAACAGACATAGAGATATTTTTGTAAAATATATATAAATTATTGATATCTTTAATATATAAATAATTTTCCTAAATCAATATGAAAACAATAAATAATTCAATAGAGAAAAATGGGCAGAGGATATAAATATACATTTCAGAGAAGAAATAGAAGTGACCAGTAAATATGTGAAAAGATGTTGAATCTCACTAATTAATTAGCACGATATCACTTTTCAGCTGACAAAAACTAAAGAGATTTATAATACCTAGTGTGGTGAGAGTATAAGCAAATAGGTGCTGTCATTCATCACTGGCAGACTTCTCTGGAATGTAATTTGATAATACCTGCTACAATAAAAAATACATCTCTTCAGAAACCTTGCAAAGTCTCTTCCTGTCATTTATTCCACAGGAATACTTAACTGCTCATGCACAATTGCATTAAAGTGTTACATTGTTTTGTACAAGTACAGCACTTGCAATAGCAAAAAAGTCAATTTACATCAACATGGACTAAAATTAATTGTGATACTTCCATATGATGGAATACTATGCTGTTATTAAAGGATGAGGTTAACCTATCTGAAAATATGCCATGGCACATTGATTGGTTAAAATAAAACAGAACAAAAACATGTTGCAAAACAGTATGTCAAGCATGACTATTTCTGGTGTAAAGAAAAATGATATGCAAAATGTATGTAAACATGTCATTAAAACATGCTAATATATGCAAAATATTGGTTCTAAAAATCATTCCATATTGAATGGGAAACATAGCATTTATACCTATTTTTCTGGGAATTTGGGGAAGCTTATGCTTAATATAAGCTCTAATTTCTAGCTTCCACTGAATGAACAGCCTTTTAGTGTTTTGTTCTCTCTTGACCCCTTTCCCTTGATTTTCCAAAAAACCTGCTCACACCAGGCTATTGTGTATACAGGATTTTTACTGAGAATTTGGTGGTAACATTAGGGAATTACATTGTAGCAGAGTACACTAGGTGACTTAATATTAGTCATCTTTATTCTTAAAACTTCTTTAGCCAAATCTGTACCCCCATCCTCTCCCCCAAATAGTCATTGGTGGCCCTAACTTGTCACCATATTGCTAGCCCTGCCACGCCACGCCCCCCCCGCCCCCCCGCCCTTCTTCAGCTTTCTGTTTTCTTTTGTGCCAGCCCCAAACCTCCGACTTTCTGTTCGTGTCTTCTGGATAGTAATTTGATGATATTGTTGTCACCCCTCTTCTAAAAGCATTTTTGTCAGTAGCTTATCTCATAAATTAATATATCAGGGACTTCCCTGGTGGCGCAGTGGTTAAGAATCCTCCTGCTAATGCAGGGGACACGGGTTCGATCCCTGGTCTGGAAAGATCCCACATGCCACAGAGCAACTCAGCTCATGTGCCACAACTACTGAGCCTGCATGCCATAACTACTGAAGCCCACGTGCCTAGAGCCCATGCTCTGCAACAAGAGAAGCCACCACAATGAGAAGCTGGAGCACTGCAACGAAGAGTAGCCCCTGCTCGCCGCAACTAGAGAAAGCCCGCATGCAGCAACGAAGACCCAACACAGCCAAAAATAAATTAATTAATTAAAAAAGAAATTAATGTATCAGTTAGGATTAGGTTAGGTTGTGTGTGACAGAAAACTCAAAAACAATAGTGGGATGTGCAAGATAGGAGTCTATTTCTCTCTTTTGTGAAGATGGAACCCAGAGGTAGGCACTCCAGGGCTGGTGTGGCAGTAACAGGCTCATCAGGGACCCAGCCTTCTCGTTCTTCCAAACTCAGCTCACGGCTTTCATTGATTTCGTGGTCCAGGTGGGCTGCTCAAACTTAAGCATCTAAGAAGGAAAGGACAAAAAGAGCACCCCTCTTCCTATATGTCCTAGCCTTCGTTTCAGCTGGAGGTTGCCCACACCTCAGTAATCAGAACAAAGCCACATAACTACGTGCAGCTGAAAGGAAGGCTAGGACAGGTTGCCTTTATCTTGGGCTGTAGTGTGCTCAATTGAAAATTATTTTCTATTATTGAAGAGGGGGATTGAGGGGAATAACCAGCAGTCTCTGCCACATCTGCTAGTGTTTCCCTTGCACAAAAGGAAAGGCTTTTCAGGTACGAAAGAGTGTTCACTGTGGCTGGAACAGAACATGTAGTAAGGCATGGGACTAGAAAAGTAGGCAGGGGACATGTGAGGAAGGGCTTTGAAAGTCAAGTTGGGAAGTTTGAGTTTGGCAATAGGACGCCAAACATATTCTTATACTTAATATAAATTCTTCCAGGGATTTATACTGCCATACCTCATTTTATTGCACTTCATTTTATTGTGCTTCCCAGATACTGCATTTTTTTTACAAATTGAAGGTTTGTGGCAACCCCGCATCAAGCTAGCCTATCGGCGTCTTCATTGCTTCCTTTGTGTGTCTGTGTCACATTTTGGTAATTCTAGCAATATTTCAAACTTTTCATTATTATTATATTTGTTACGGTGATCTGTGATCTTTGATGTTACTACTGTGACTTGATGAAGGCTTGGATGATGGTTAGTATTTTTTTAGCGAAAAAGTATTTTTAAATTAAGCTATGTACATTGGTTTTTTAGACATAGGCTGCTGCACACTTAATAGACTACAGTGTAGTGTAACTGCACTGGGAAACCAACAAATGTGTGTGACTAGCTTTATTGCGACATTCACTTTATTTTGGGGGTCTGGAACCAAACCTGCAATATCTCCAAGGTATTCCTGTTTGTATGAGTTACTTCACTATATATATATATATATATATATATATATTTTTTTTTTTTTTTTCTGTACGCGGGCCTCTCACTGTTGTGGCCTCTCCCGTTGTGGAGCAGAGGCTCCGGACGCGCAGGCCCAGCGGCCATGGCTCACGGGCCTAGTCGCTCACGCGGCATATGGGATCTTCCCGGACCGGGGCATGAACCCGCGTCCCCTGCATCTGCAGGCGGACTCTCAACCACTGCGCCACCAGGGAAGCCCCATTTTATATTTTTTAATGTAAAGGTTATAACATACGAGTCCCAGTATTTAGGAAACAGGGGAATGGACAAAAACAATCTATGGGCAATTGTATCCCCCTAAGACAATTCCTGTTAGTGGTTTGGGTTTGTTTCTTCACAGTCTTTGAAAACATTGTTGTAATCATAGTGCATGTACAATCCCAAGTCCTGTTTTTCTTTTTTCTTTTTCTTACCCACATAATCTTACATCATGTGGCCACATGATCTTCCTACATATTATTTTTAAATAACTGTATAATATCACAGTAAAATAATCTACCTAACCATTTCTTTTTATTTTCAGCTTTATTGAGACATATATGACAAATAATATTGTGTATACTTAACCATTTCTTTATGACATTCTACACTGTTAGCCATTTAGGTTGGGTATTGGCTAATTTTTTTTTTTTGGCTAAATTTTTTCAATTTCAATTTTTAAAAATTTTTTTTGGCTGTGTTGGGTCTTCATTGCTGTGCACAGGCTTTCTCTAGTTGCAGCGAGCGGGGGCTACTCTTCGTTGCAGTGTGTGGGCTTCTCATTGCGGTGGCTTCTCTTGTTGAGGAGCATGGGCTCTAGGCGTGCAGGCTTCAGTAGTTGTGGCACGTGGACTCAGTAGTTGTGGCTCATGGGCTCTAGAGCACAGACTTAGTAGTTGTGGTGCACAGGCTTAGTTGCTCCGTGGCATGTGGGATCTTCCTGGACCAGGGCTCGAACCCGTGTCCCCTGTATTGGCAGGTGGATTCTTAACCACTGTGCCACCAGGGAAGCCCCAATTTCAAATTTTTTTGTTTCAATTTTTTTCAATTTCAAATTTTTGTTATATGTTACTACATCGTTAGAAGACATTCAGTTGCAAGTATTAGAATAACGAACTGTGGCTTAGATAATACCTGCATTTTATTATCTCACATAGTAAAAATTAAGAGGTGGAGAGTGGGTCAACAGTGTTCTGGCTCTGTGCCTCTGCAGGTTTCTGGGCTTTCCCGTGTGTCCTGAGATGACCGCTTTAGTCATCAGAACATCACATTCTCATATGACAACAGTCAAAGCATGAAAGGAAGGCAGGTGTTTTTTGACGTCTCTCACTGATCTACCCGGTGAAGAATACCTTTCCCAGGAACACCCAAGAAGACTTTCCTGAATAGTTCATTGAGTGGAACTGGGTCACATGGCTACCCATAGCTGCAAGGGAAGCTGGGGAGCCGGGAACCAGAAGAGTCTCTTTCACTACCTTAGACTGGACATCATGATTCATTCCCTGATTTGGGACACTTTGCCCATCACCAGACAGAGATTCTTTTTAGCAAGGAAGAAGAAATGACTTTGGGGAAGGTAGACATTCAAGTTAACAGTTAAACATTGGGACTTACTGCAGACACAAAGAAAACCACGTAAATGGTTTTTCAGGTTAAGTTCTCAAAAACCTGCCCTATATTGCTACATGGGCTAGAAGAGAGAACCAGATCTTCAGAATATGGCACTGTGATTTCACATTACTTTTTAAAAAATTGAAACCACACGTACCTTTTTTTAAAATAAAAAGTTCCCAGCAAACCAAAAAACTGAAGCGAAACCACATGCATTAGAGAATCACTGACGAGAATAAACTGTATGTTTAGAGCACTTTATTAAGAATAGCTGGTAATGTTTGTTTGACCGATTATAGAGTTAATCCTTACTGATAGCTAAACATTTGCAGAATACAAAAACGCAGAGAAAAATAAATGAAAAATCATCTCCAATTTCACCATTCAGAGATAATCACCATTACTGTTTGATATAATTACTTTTAGTCTTTCAGCCATGAATAATTTTTTTCATATAAAATTAGGATTTTATTGTACAGATCCTTTATTTTTGTATCTTATTCTTTATACTAATAAATCTATGACCATTTAAAAATAACGGATTTTCTGCATTTTTTGCATGTCTCTCTGCAGTGTGTATCTCTTATCATGTTTTAATGAATCAGTTGGGAAAAGTAATTTGTTTTCTGCAGGGAAAATGCTATAGAGGTAAATTGATCCAGAGAGTTCTCTTACTAACTGGCTGTGTGGCCTTATATAAGTTGCTTAACCTTTTTAAGTTTCAGTTTTCTCATTTATAAAATGAGGTTGCTGAGAATAATAATAATACTTGTTTTGCTATTTCACAGTGATCTTGTGAGGACCAAATACACGAATATACATAAAAGTACTTTGTAAGTTGTAAATTGAATCTGAAACATAAAAATTCAAAGTTAGAAGAAAACTTAGTATTTTAATATGTTTCTTCCAAAGCATTAAAAAAAAACTCATTATTTTATATTTAGAAGATTAAAAGGCAGGAATTATAGAGAGCAAAACAATCTTACTTTATGTTTTGAATAATAAATATACCATAGAGATAGCTTTGTTCAAAATTATTTTAAAAAAACCATTTTGTTTCTGATAAATATTTAAGAACTTAAATTTCTTTTTTGGAAAAAATGTTTTAATAGAAATTTTGCCTTTTAAAAGGTTTATATGGTTTAAAAAAAGTAAAGGGTAACCAATATTTTATCATTGGACATTGAAATTGTTTTCATTTGTCTCTACATTAAATAAAACTGCACTGAACAGCCTTGGAAATGAATCTATGTATGGGTGTCTTATTAGTTTGTGAAGATAAATTACTTGAAGGAGATTGGCTGACCAAAGAATTCACCACAATTAAGGGATGTTTTTGTGAGACAATTTATAATTTACATTTATACTCATATATGTGTATCTATGTACTACTATACACTACTCATGTGAATTTAAATGGTATGAAGGTATATAGGTTTATGTATATGTGTATGTATTTTAGACACACATACACATAGCTATTTTTATACATATACATATTATATGTATATTGTATCTATAAACATGGTGGAATTTAAATTCACATGAGTAGTGTATAACAATCCTCATTTCTTCATACTATCCCCATCCTGATTATTAACTTTTTACTTACCTTTAATAACTGATGATATTATAAAAAAAAGTAAAGGTAATAGACATTTGTTTATGACTAACCTTGAAGTTTTATGTATCATTTTAAATGTCATTTAAACAGAAAGATTAAATGTCATTTAAACAGAAAGATTAAAAGAAAATTAAGGAAAATTTACAAAAATACTCCCTTTTCTCCTAAATGATTAAAAAATGCGCAACTATAATAATTTAGGTAATAGTAATCATAAGAAAACAGCAGATTTAATTTGAAACCAAATCTTGCAATCGTTGACTGCCCTTGGCACAAACATGTTTACCTCTAATGAGCACCAAGCATTTCCCACTACCTCTTTTTTTTGAGCTCAGACACTGAATAAATTTCCCAGAAACCTCACTTTTATTTCTGAGTACTCCTTTCTTTATCTTTCCCAGAAGATAAAGCTACTAGATAGACCAGGATCTTTCCCAGCTATGATTTCCATTTTAAGGGAAATTTAAGATTGGACTTCTAAGAGGTTTAATGCAAAAGCCGCTGGAATCTCTTGTTTTTGAAGTCTGTGTGGAAGTGGAATTTGCATCTGGTTGGAATCATCTAAATGTGACCCAGTATAGGCTGAGCGATGAGGAAGATGACTTTGCAAGGTTCAGCTACGGTTCAGTGATTCTATTCTGAGAATCAACTGCTATAAAATCACTGGTTATTACGCAAAACATATTGAGACTGAAGCAGTAACAAGGGTTTATGGAGGAAACAGGTAGACTTACTCAATGCAGTTTAAAAAAACCCTATAATTTTCTATCTGGCTTACATAGGTGTTAATATAAAAAATTTGGGAAATACAGAAAAGGAAAATGTAAAAATTACTGGTGTCCTGTCCCCTAGAGATTACCTCTATTAACATTTGCATATGTGTACATAATAACAAGTTGAATTCAAATTCAAGTTTTGTCTTGCTTTTTTTTACTTAACGGTATATTGTGTGCACATTTCCATGTCATTAAGTATTTTTTGATTTATAGTGAGTTGAAATTGCCTGCCTCTTAGGAATGAGTCACCATCAGCAGAGATGAAATCAGTGCCTTCTAGAAGGAAGTAGTTGCCTCTACTGCCTACACCTGCCTCTCTTTCATTGCACCCATAACTATTTTTCTAATAAGCAATGCCAACTGGTGTCAAGTCTCAGCTGGATGACGTGATGTTTTGTTTTGTTTTGATCTATGGGCTGAAGTGCAATTTATAAATACCCTAAGTACAAAATTTCGCACAAATGTTTCAAGCTAGTTCTCTCCATGAAGGTTGCATCAGTAATAAAGTGAATGGAATTCATGATTTTACTTAGCAGACTCAACATTTATCATTTAAGCAAGTGGGTATTTCCAACATAGGAAGTTAACTGGTAAGGAAGAAGGGCTATGCTCCTCTGAGTCTGGCTTCCCAAAGCTCAGGCCACATTATTCCAGGTTTGTCAACAGGTGAAATATAAATTTTCTATTGAAGTAAACACCGGCTTAAGAAGTATGCTACTTTCTGGTAAGCTTAAAGAGATACTGAACTGATTTTCTTAACCATTTTTAATATTGTAAACAGAACCTTAAAAAACAAATGAGCAAAAAACAACTACAGGGGCTTCCCTGGTGGCGCAGTGGTTGAGAGTCTGCCTGCCGATGCAGGGGACACCGGTTCGTGCCCCGGATCCAGGAAGATCCCACATGCCGCGGAGCGGCTGGGCCTGCGTGTCCGGAGCCTGTGCTCCGCAATGGGAGAGGCCACAGCAGTGAGAGGCCCGCGTACTGCAAAAAAAAAAAAAAAAAACAACTACATTCATCCAAGGACAAAAATGTACACACATTCCTGGCATTTGTGCAAAAAATTTAAAAAACTGCTATGTGAAAGTAAAACACCACTGGTCATCTTATTTTCGACTCAGAACATACCCTGACTTCCTTGTGTTGGTTATATATTCCTATAAGATGTATTTTATTCATTTAAGAGAGCTACCTGTTCAGATTACGAACTGACAAGTAATATAAATTCTAGTTTCATGTGATTTTCAGAAGATAGTGCCTCGTCTCTTCCATAAATCAGTATATATCTGTAATAGCTTCCAGAACTTTATTCAGGAAAGCATATGAAAGCCATTTTTACACATGTCCTTCACATTGTCAGCACAGCTATTCAGTAGTGGGTGAAATTCCTTTTCTTTTCTTTTTTTTGTTGTTGTTGTTTGTTTTTTTATTTATTTTTGGCTGTGTTGGGTCATCGTTGCTGTGCGCAGGCTTTCTCTAGTTGCGGTGAGCAGGGGCTACTCTTTATTGCAGTGTACGGGCTTCTCATTGCAGTGGCTTCTCTTGTTGTGGAGCACAGGCTCTAGGTGCACGGGCTTCAGTAGTTGTGGCACATGGGCTCAGTAGTTGTGGCTCACGGGCTCTAGAGTGCAGGCTCAGTAGTTGTGGTGCACGGGCTTAGTTGCTCCGTGGCATGTGGGATCTTCCCAGACCAGGACTCGAACCCATGTCCCCTGCATTGGCAGGCAGATTCTTAACCACTGCGCCACCAGGGAAGTCCTGAAATTCCTCTTGCTTATTGGTATAGTGGCAATAGATAACAAAAAGTGCATCTAAAAACAAAATGTCTGAATTCCCTGGTGGTCCAGTGGTTAGGATTCCACACTTCCACTGCAGGGGGCACAGGTTCAATCCCTGGTCAGGGAACTAAGATCCCGCATGCCACGCAGTGTGGCAAAAACAAAAACAAACAAACAAAAAAACCCATAAAAAACAAAACCCAAAAATGTCTAAAATTCATGCCTATACACTGAGTCATCTTAGGAAAAAAAGACAAAAAAGGGGTAAAGAACTATTCTTAAAAAGTGCAAAGAAAAAAACAAGGTATTTTTTGGATGAAAATACTGACAACTTTTGAAGTTTAAAATCAATCTTCAGGGCTACCCTGGTGGCACAGTGGGTAAGAATCTGCCTGCCAATGCAGGGGACACAGGTTTGATCCCTGGTCCAGGAAGATCCCACATGCTGCAGAGCAGCTAAGCCTGTGTGCCACAACTACTGAGCCTGTGCTCTAGAGCCCGTGAGCCACAACTACTGAAGCCCGCGCACCTAGAGCCCATACTCTGCAACGAGAAAAGCCACCATAATGAGAAGCCCGCGCCCTGCAACGAAGAGTAGCCCCTGCTTGCCGCAACTAGAGGAAGCCCACACACAGCAGTGAAGACCCAATGCAGCCAAAAAATAAAACAAAAAACAAAACAAAAATAAACCTGTTGAGACAATCAACATATGACTTAGAATCCTATGCATGATCTGTAAGCTTGTATGACTTTATTCAACCAGAATTTGGCACTGGCAAAGCTTCTCAAGTCCTGAAATATAACAGTTGTTATTTAAAGTGGGGGTAGGAATGGAGAGAAAAAACTCCAGAAGGCAAAAGTCCAAAATAGGAGTAGCTATTAATAGACACCATGTATTGAGTGTCTACTATATTCCAAGGACTATGCAGCCGTTTTACAAAACCCTTCCCAGGTAGATGTCATTATACCTATTTCCCGGATGGGAAGATCAAGGCCTCATCCTTGCTAGTAAGTGGAGCTGGGGTTTGAATCTTGCTTTGTCCAAATCCAAATTTATAATTCTCCAAAATTTCAGATTGCCTTTGGGTACAAGCTTCAACCCGTTCCCTCCAGAACTGTGCTGGAGATCTGTTATTTTGTAAAGATGGCAAGTTAGCACTCACTGGGCCCTGCCTTTTAACTGAACCGTCTGCAACTCCCACTCTGAGCAGGTGTGCTGAGCTGCAGTTACCCTGTGATGTTTGTGCCCAAAGCGGAGATCCTTATCAAGGCAACGAGTAAAATATGAATGCAAGAAGAAGCAGTGATGGTTTTCTTCTTTTTTAAACAAATCAGAATTTCTACATCAGGGAGGATCTTGTACGCAGTGTAGGAGTCCCCTGGAAGTTCATGCACTTGACCCAAAGATGCTACTCTTATTCACATTACATTTCAAACTCCTCACCTGGATTTGCTCTCAGAGCCTGAGGCACAGTCTTTCAAGTTTCTTCAGCGATAGCCAGTCTTTGTCCTTTTGGGGTGGATTTGATTTTGGGAGACAGCCCTTTGGAGCTACCTCCAGTGAATGAGGTAGGTGACCAAGCCAGATTATATTTTGAGTCAAAAACAAGTTGTGAATAGAATGCAGCACTACTGGTTTTCTTTTGTAGTGTATTAAGCTGTCTCGGAAGGTTCTAAAAAGGTTCTGAAAGTGCTTTGCCTGATGTCTGCAGGGTTGGAAAAGTACATTAACTAACCAGGGACTGCTTTGAAGGGTAATGGGCGTTTGACAACATTAGCTCTGCTCTGACACTTAAAAAAGTTACACCACAGCTTGAATGATTATGTTGGGTGCTATCATCTTTTGCAACAAGACCCTGCATTATTATGAATTATGGCTCTGCAATAAAAAGAACAAGGATATAAATGTTTGCTCGATAAACACAGTTATACAGGGCAAACAAACCAGGATTAAAAAGGCAGATGAGAATCCTGAGAACCTGGCATTCACTGAAACAAAAAGCAATACATTATGTTACATTAAAACAGTTAAAGAGAAAATAGATGATGATAATCACAGCCAGGGAAGTGATGTTTTTATAGGTATGGCTATAAGAGGGAAGCTAGAAGATGTTTGAAATGATACTCTGAACTGGTTAGGGAGGCTGTTGTTTCTAATGAATTAAAATGCATAAGGAGGAAATCATTCATGTGATTTCTAGGCTGTGGCATTTCTAGGATATTTTAACATTTAGAATTTTAAAGTGTTTTATATGAGTGTATTTTTACACTGAAAGTGATACTTCAGAGTTAAGCTCTTTCTCTTATGAAGAGCTAATATTTTACACTCCCCATCATAAAATCTCTCAATCAGAAGGAATGCGTGTTTCGGTTTAATACAGTTATCACTTAGTGGGGAGCTGAGTAAAAATAATTACCGTCTGACTAATGCCCTAGGTTTGAAACTCAAAACATTCACACAGAGTTTTAGTACATAATTCCCATCTTCAGAACCCACTGAAATATTTTATTTTATTAGATGGCATATTGTGAATGAGGGTCTGTGCAAACGTGAAAAGCTACTTACGAAATCGAAATCATTTCACTTAATACTCTAACAGTAAGAAGAAGGGGGAGGCATCTTACTAACCCAGGGTAAAAATAATTTAGTAAATGATTGATATCACAGGTTTTCCAGGGTTTACTATCCATTACAATTACCCTTGTCATTAAGAGTTCTCTGTGGTATAGATGGCAGAGACCTTTGCAACGGGCAAGAATACCACTTACGTGTGAGTTCAGAGTACACAGACAGTCGTTATATTATTTCAAAACCCTCGCTAGAAGAGGCCCTCGTTCTTAGGAGACTGTTAAAGAGGAAATAAGCTGTTGGTCTGCTGTATCAGAGGACATCCCAAATGAAGGTGTTTTTGAGAAAGCAAGTCTTGACCTTTAGTGGGTTGTGGTGCTGGAGAACCTCCGAGGAGGGGTGCTCAGGAGAGACAAAATGGACCTGTGGCTAAGGCTAGGCTGCCTCTCTGTTCCCAAAGCAGCCCAGCTCTCCCCCTTGGGAACCAGCAGAGTGAACAGCCACAACGGATGGACGGGGTGAATCTTTGTTCTTTGGGGGCCATGTGGTTTCATGCAAATTGTTTAGCCAGCTGAGGTGTCCTTGGCTGTAAAATATATAGTTAAGAATGATTACCACATAAGGCTGTTGTGAGGGTCAGACGAGAGAATCAATCTATGGATCAGCAAATGGTTCTTTCGTAGCTGACTAGTTAGTGCCTGAGATGCACGAGTGAGCAAGGCCAGGCCCTGGGCCTCAAGGGCCTCTGAGCGGGACATGACAGGGCTGTTTGGTGAGTGCTTGGCAGGGTTAAGAGGAGGTGCTGTGGGAGCTCATGGGAGGGCACTAGCCCGGCTCACAGTGGGTTGTGAGATTGTTACGGAAGACTTCCTCAATATGGCTTATAACAAGGGGCCGGATTCTACAGGGACCTCCACACCCATCGTTTCCTTCCTTCCCACCACTGAATCCCCAGGATTTCCCCTCACTTCTGTCCCAAGGCTGGACTATATAGCATCAGAACTGAAACACCCAGAGGTTTGCATATGTGTGTGTGTGTGTGTGTGTGTGTGTGTGTGTGTGTGAGCGTGTAGTGTGTACATGTATTTTAGGTTATTTTCTACATCTCCGTCCCCACTACCCTTGTCTGTTAAAAGGCAGCACAAAGCCTGACTCCACCTACATCTAAAACTACAGTTACATACACAGACAGAGCGGGTCCATCACAAGAGGCAAGGGTGTTAGCTGGGAGCCAAGAGGGAAAGGGGCATCTTGCAGCCAGACGGCCATGCCCTCCCCAGCACCTTGCAGGGCATGGTGGGAGTGCTTGGGCCTGCGGACACACCCCATCTACCCTGCCCTGGAGTATGTGTGCCGTTTGTGGAGAAAATGCACAAGGCCCGAGGCCCTGAACTTACAAACCGTGCTTGTACTGCTTTTTCTTTGTTTCCCAAAGGGCAGAGTCTCGCCTTCTCCTGGAGGTGGAGGGGGGCTGCCCCCGTGGGCAGCTGTCTGTCCTTGCCCGGTGCCTCTGCTTTCTCAAGGGACACCGGGGCACTGACAAAACCACTGAATCTCTTGCTGGAGCTACATCCATTTTCACCTCTTTGCTGCCTCAAAGCTTTTGGAAGCTTGGATGAGAAAACGATTTTATCCTGAACTTTCAGAAGCATTTCTGAAGTCTATTTTCATCTCTCCACTAAACTGGCATATCAAAGCAGGATATGGGGCAGCACACACTGTACTAATCCCTCCACACACCCTCCCCTACGTGCACCCTGGGATTGCTTTCAGTCAACTCTTTCATGAGATGAAATCAACCTACATTGAGGAAAAATGTAAGGAACCATCTCAAAAGACGTGCCGCTGGCAGTGTTTAGTCTCAGGATGGTGTTTCACTTCGGTTGTGATGTCCTCCTATTAGAATCCAGGAGCCAAGTTTCTCTTTAGTCTCAGCACCGGGGAGCCAGGAAGCCCTCACCATCCTGAGCAGTGTGCTCATGGTTATTCAGTGGGTGCTCAGTTTTCTATGTGGTAGTGTTTGCTGCTTCACACCAGTTGCTTAAACGCTTAGAACATGGCATTTTCATTTTCTCTATCAACCTCACCCCTGGTTTTAGCTTAATTTTTGTCTTCATTTCTTTTGGTCTCATCTTTCCATTTCTTGTTTTTAATTTGCTTTATTTTGCTAAGGTGTATGTGTTTTTATAAGCTGCCCTAAATCTTTCTTGACGACCCAACCTAGAGGTAAATAAATAAAGTATCCACGAGCCATATGTTCTGCTTACCTAATAACATTATGATGGTGATCTGACTTTCCCGGGAGAATTTTCTAAAAGGAGATATGTGCATATCAGAGGGCTCAAGGTTCTCACCTGCCAGATTGAGTTCTTCCTGCACATTAACAAATTGATGTCTGAGCTCATGTAAGAGTCTCTTATGGCCTTAGTAGTTGGGTGGCCATCTCTGAGAATACTCATTTTCCACCACTTATTCCTGCCATCATCACACACCAGACACATCAATCCTCTTTCACTTCCTTGAACATGCCAAGCTCTTTCCCAACTTAGGGTCTTTGCACATACTAGTGCCTCTGCTTGGAATGTCTTTCCTTCTACTCCCCTTAGGTTCCTCTTTTTCATCATTAGAGCGGTGGCGTCACATTGGAATGATGGTGGGGGGGGAGTTAATATTGATGCCCAGGTCCCAACCCAGACAAATTAAACTGGAATCTCTGGGGGTGGGGCCTAGGTACTGTTTTTTTGTTTTTTGGGTTTTTTTGGCCGCACTGTACTGCATGCGGGATTTTAGTTCCCCATGTGGGATTGTATTCCCGGACCAGGGATGAAACCCGTGCCCTCTGCAGTGGCAGTGCAGAGTCCTAACAACTGGACCACCAGGGAATTCCCTAGGTACTGGTATTTTTAAAAAGCTTCTCAACCAGGGCTTAGAGTCACAGCTTCAGGTCTCACCTTAAATGTCAGCTGCACGAAGAGGCCCTCTTTGACCACCCCTGGGATGTAGATATTGTCTTGCTCTCTAGTTTAGCTTCTTCTCTGATTCCTTTGCAATAGTTATTACAAATTGTAGTTATTGCATTTGTATGAATGTTTTTTTTTTTTTGTCTCCTCCAACCAGAACATAGGTCCTGTGAGCACAGGGAATATATGTCTCAGCCTTTGTGTTTCTCTTCAGTTCACAGTATCAGGCACATAACAGGATACTGAGGCTGCAACGGTGAGGGAGTGAGGGTGGCCCTCAGATGATGCATGCAGGTCTGAGCAGCCTCCTGGAAGCCAGCCAAGGGTCCCTGGAATATTATGAGAGAATCCATGTCAACATTCAATGGCTATCTTAACTGGCCAAAAGGTTGTACACGCACTTTCATTTCACCTGACTCTAGTGTCCCAGGATTTTGTGAGTGAGATTTTTTTTTTTTTTTGGCCCCTGCGCAGCATGTGGGATCTTAGTTCCCTGACCAGGGATGGAACCCGTGCCCCCCCCCCCCGCCCCCGCAGTGGAAGTGCGGAGTCCTAATCGCTGGACCACCAGGGAAGTCCCTTGAGTGAGATTTGTTAATAGATCCTGGCTCACAGCATCTCCTTTATGTCCATGTCTTTCCCCTTCACTTGATTTTGACTCTCATGAGTGAGAGATTCCATCTTGTTCATCTTTAAGTGCCCTCCTCCACCCCAGCACTGGACCTTGCACACAATAGGGGCTCTATAAATGCTTGTTGACTTGAATGGAGTTGATCTTATCCTTGTGGCATGTAGGTATTTTGACTGAGATTTCACCCTGGGAGGTAGCATTTACGATTACTTAGGGATTTGAGGCAAGGGGGATTGTGACCACATCATGAAAGTTAAAGGTACCGGTGTAGGCAACTCAGCCATAATCTAAATATGTGCAGATGGTCTCTACACCTGGATTGCACTGACGGAGGCAGTGTGTTTGGAGGCAAATAATGAAACTCTGAGGAGTCTGAAAACAACTCATAGTCACGTATCTCACAACACAGGTGCTGGTCCATCAAAGGGTAAATGCGTGGCGGAGCTGCTTGAGCGCTAGGGCTGAGTCTGTCTTTTCCAAATTGTTACTTCATAGTTATTAATAAAACAAAGTGAACCGCCCACTTACCATTTCCCCTCCATAGTCAGTATGTTCACCAAGCTGACGTGGAGATCTAAGGTGCTTTTTCCTAAGCTTAAATTAACCAAGACCAATCTGTGGAGTGGCCTTTTTTTTTTTTTCTTGGTTTATTTCACTTCCTTAAGGAATCATCTTGGTTTTTCACTCTTCCTTTCCACAGTTTTTCATAGGTGATTGGCTGGTGAGAAATGGGGGAAAAGGGAGAGGGAAATGGTCCCTAGAGAGCTGATAAATTCAACACAAATTCAGCCATGCAGCAAAGGCCTTATTCTGTCTCTTATCTGGGGAAGTTTTCATAGTGTCATGGAGGGAAATGCACGTGCACACACATATACACACATCAAATGAAACCCTCTCTTCGGAGAAGCCAGCTACAGGAAATTGACTTATGCGCAGGAACTTGCTAATCTCTTTTGTCACATTTGGATTGTTTCTGCTGCCTCAGTCACCACGCACACTAAACCCAACCATCTTGGGTTGGATTCTACACCAGCCCAACTCTCAAAATTTTAGCTCTTCCAGTGTGAAACAGTTATATTCTTGGGGAGGAAGAAAAGATTGATCCTAGAAGGAAATCATAGCAGTGAAAGGGCTTGGGCGGCTTTTGTTTTTACTTACCTGCGCCGAACACATTTGACTTGTGGAGTCAGTCATTTTGGTGTCAAGAAATTTCTTCGTCATTCTACAGCAGGTAAGAGTTTTACTTCTTTAAAAATATTTCTTCAGTGTTAAAAGAAATCTCTCTGACTTTCTTTAGCTTTTACAATAGGCTCAACATAGTGATTTCCCTGTTCTACCTGTTGTGAAGTATGGAACCACATTACGTGGGCAAGGGGAATTGCTCTGATATCCAACTACCCCCGACCCCTGCCCAAGTCTAACAAGGTACATATAGTTTTTGAAACATTAAAAGTTATCATAGTTGGCTTTTTGGTTTTCCAGGTATTCTCCTAGAGAATTCATATGCTTTTGATTGGCAATGACTGAGCTCAAATATTTGGGTAGTTTAAATATCACCCAGTGTTTGATGAAGTAAATCCAAATATCCTCTAAGTTGTGCAAATACGAGTTTTCAAATTTTCTAATTCAAAAAAGAAACAGAGCAAAAATCCAAATGATGTAGATTCATATCTGGAATTCCTAGCTTGTGGGTTTCACCTATTCCCAATGCTAAAGTCCTCTTTTTCTAAAAGTGATATTTGATATATAAGTACATATTTTTAAATTAAATTAAATTTAGTTTTTGAGGTGGTTTGATTTGGAGACATGCTGTGAGGTACCAGTTGGTAGCCTGCGTTGTAACTAAATAAAGTTTGGGAAATCACTGGTTTGGGGTTCTTTATTAAATTAAAGCTGGCATTGAAATATTCAAGTAAACAACAAGTAGTTGATAATCACTTATTGATTCTAAGCTGGTGCCATGAAGGATATAAGAGAAATGTAAAGAATTCTCTATTTTGAAGGATCCAGTAGACGTGGTCAGAACTAAAATTCAGGAAGCAGTGCAAGATGGGAATTAAGGGATGGATGCATGGCCACAGGCTGTAAGAGTTATAGGAGTTCTGAGAACGAGATTTGTGGGTAAGCTGGAGTAGTCTGAAAGACATGGGCCATGGAAAGATAAGAGATTTTAGTAGATGGAGAAGGAGAAGTTTGATTCACACTGGATGGACTGTGTGGGCAAAGGTACAACAGTGAGACTGACTAGAAGATGACCAGCCCAGCTGAGGAAATTGACCTGAGAAAAGATGAAAGTTTGTTTTACACATTGGCAGGAAATAAGCTTGGAAAATTAAGGTGTAGACAGGTTATGGGGGACCTTGAGAGGCTGCTGAAGAGAAAAGACTACACCATTCCGTGGTTGTCTAGTCTTCTTATGCCTTTGGGCGCCTCTTTCTCAGCTCTCGCAGCTCCAACAGAATTCCACATGAGATCCTTGCCCCTTCATGCCTGGAGCTGTTTCTTGCATCTCCGCATCTGTGATCCTCCACTTGCCCTCCCTCTACTGTTTTCCCCGAGTACATTATTTATGCAGAGAAAGGTTTGTGTGGTTTAAGGTACCTGTAAGACCTCCATTTCTGGTTACTACTTGTTAAGGAGGCCCTTCAATCATCTGGTAATTCAAGTGGCCTTCCTCTTGGGAGGACAAGTTGGTTGACCAGTTACAAGCAAGTCTCCATTCTTCAAAAGTCAGATCCCAAATCCCATGGACTATACGCTACTCCCTTTGCATGTCTGAATGAGATGTTGTGGATATGCTGCTGCCCTTTTCCTAATGATTCCGAGCACTTTTTTTTCCTGGACTCTGAAATATCTGCATCCACATAACAGCAAAAGCACAGTATGGTGAATACAAACCCAGACTTTGAATCCTGGTGCTGTTGCTTCTGATTCATGAGAACCTCAGACATGTTATTCAACTTCTTCAATCCTCATATTAAAAAAAATTCTGTAAAGTAGCTCTAACAATAAATGAAAATATCTACTTCAGAGGGTTGTTGTAGGGATAAAAGAGATAAAAATATGTAAAGCATTTAGCCTAGTGTCTGGAATAAAATAAACTTTCAGTAAATGTAGCTATTATGATTCTTATCAAGGCTGGGGACACTAGAATGAGGACGGCATGGTCCCTGGCTCGAGAGCAAGATCTCGCTAAGGTAACTTTTTAAATGCCAGTATTCCTTTAAAAGGAAAGTGGGGGTGATAAGTAGAGGCTGGGAATTAATATTTTTTGAGCACCAAGAATAGACTAAGTACAGGGTTAGATGTTTTATAGCGATAATGAATATGATAAAAGGGAAACAAGATTAGGAACTGATTTTTTTAAGCCTTTCCATAGCAAATTCTCAGACTTAAAGGACAACTCTCTGAGTGACTGCTGTGTTATTTGTGGGCATCTGTGGCTGATGCTCTCTGAATGCACGGGGTGGTATTTAGAGTACTTGGAATTAGAGGCGAGTGGGTGACTCTTCTTCCTTGGCCAGTTTAAATTAAATTATTTATTTGATGATATCTTTTAATTTTAGTGCTAACAAGGCACAGCTAAAAATCCACTTCTATTTAGGAATTGGGACCATTTTGACAATGAGTGCCCAGAGTGCTTGTTTGAGTTCTCGATGCTTGGGTCTGGATGAAAGCCAACATTAAAAAGCATCCTGCTTTCCTGTACCGCTCTCCAGATCAGAGATTCTTTTGAGTTAGTAAGTGCCCTTTAAAAATGCAAATATGTCCGGTATGGTCGTTATGCAGGGGATTCTCAATTATACATGCAGATTACTTTGATCAAATCATAATACTGTTTTTCTTTCTAGATCCCCACTAATATCCTAAGGGAGGAAATTTTGGGGGCTTTGTGTATGGAAACGGGCGGACACAAGTCAGGATGGGATGCCAAAGTGGATCGTGCTGGAAGGCAGCCTGGCAGTATTGAGCGCTGGGCTGGGCAGTGAAGGGGTGGGGCAGTCAGAGGTGGAAAGGGTGAATAGGGGGCCATGGAAGGTGCCAGAATTAAGGCTCCTCCGCTGAGGCTCTTAAGTCATTTGACTCCAACAGCTGCTTGAATGCCCCGAGCAACTTCTTGATGCCTCACATAAGAAGTTGTCATACTGTTCCCGGATTTCGATCATTGTTCAGAGACAGTTTGATTTGTCTGGTTCTGGCCTGGAATCATAGTTCCTCAAGCTGGCTGGACATGAAAACCCTTTGGGAAGTTTTTCAAAAATAGCAATTCTCATGCCTCACACCCCAACCCTGGAGTGGGGTCCAGGAATCTGTGTGATAAAAATACAATTTTTTTTCCCCCAGGTGACTTGGAGACAGTTGTTCTGTGGGTGAACTTTTGGGAGCCATTGATCCAGAGCTCTCCTACCAGGGCCCCCAGCACTGAGATGGTAAGTTGAGTAAGTGTTGAAATGGGGTAAAATGATCTTCCCTCTATTGTGAATAATATCGTCACACAAAAGCATTTTCCTTTGTTTTGAATTTATTTCTTAGGAGAATTTCTGGGAGTGGGATGATTTGGTCAAGGATATGAGCATGTTTAGAGTCTTTGTCAACCATTTTTACATTTTAACATGCAAATGTAGGGCACCACTTAAAAAATTCTGAAGTGTTATAGACATGTAGAGACAGTTCAGTCTCACTCAGGGAAAGCCCAAAGAAAGGAATTTACTTTCACGTGAGAAAGTACCAAATTACTCTCCCATTTCTCTTTTCCAGTAAAACAGAATACTGATGAATTACTTTTGGAATAAAATTTCAAAGCATTACAGAATGCTCAATTTCTTAGATCATAAGTTGAAGTCTTCTTATCACTAAACTTAGTTTCTTGTAAATCTGCAGTCAGCAGTGACCTCTTCCCCATTTCATAGAAAAGAAAACCAACAAAGAGAGTGGTTAAGTAACATGAATATGGTTTTCATGTCATTTCCCATGAGAACTATGTATAATCATCCATTCAGTCATTGTCTGAGAAAATAAATGATTGAGTAGTTTTTAACAGGTGACCCATGGAAAGACACTAGTAAGATGAATGCATGAAGAGAGCATTATCCCTATTGGAGGAGGGTGGGCAGAATGAATTGACCCAGATAGACCTCCTGCTCCATCTTTTTGTTTTATTCATTATGCATTATCATAATCTGCTAACCTAAAAGCATGGTTATTGCTTGTGGCACAGAGAGAATCAGGTGAATTTTCAATGGCTCCAATGGAAAAAAAAAAAAGACGTGCTTTTGCAAAATATCAAGTGAGATACACACTGTGGTGTGCGGGAGACTGCACTTGCTTACAAGAGCTGATTGTGATATTTCCAGAAATTTTACAAGCCAGTTGTTAAACACAGTCACTATTAAAAATTAAATTCTGGGCTTCCCTGGTGGCGCAGTGGTTGAGAGTCTGCCTGCCGATGCAGGGGACACGGGTTCGTGCCCCGGTCCGGGAAGATCCCACATGCCACGGAGCGGCTGGGCCCGTGAGCCATGGCCACTGAGCCTGCGCGTCCGGAGCCTGTGCTCCACAACGCGAGAGGCCACAACAGTGAGAGGCCCGTGTACCGCAAAAAAAAAGAAAATTAAATTCTGTAAATCACAGTTAAGTAAATTATATTAAAAATAAAGGTAATACTCAACACTCATTACTCCTGATTATTTACCATATTTTTACTGTCATCTGTGCTTTTGAAGTTATCTACTCCAATTTACCTGTGTGATAGGAATATTATACAATGATGTGCTATTAAGTATCTCTTTCCAACTTTGTATTCAGTGAAACTGGCCATGGCATGAGTATTTACACCACAAAAATTGGCAAACACTGTCAACCAGGCTCTCCACAATTTTTTTCTTTTTTTTTTGAGGAAAGCCTGTTGAATAAACATTTACTAGAATAACACCGAGGAAATGTGTAAAATACAATCATGGCAACTTGGCAAAATGTGTCAAGAGCCATTAAAATGCTCATACCAGGGAGTTCCCTGGTGGCCTAGTGGTTAGGATTCAGAGCTTTCACTGCAGAGGCCTGGGTTCGATCCCTGGTTGGGGAACCATCCTGCATGCTGTGCAGTGTGGTCACAATACAAAAAATTTTTCTAAAAAATGAAATGCTTTGATCCATTAATTCTACCTCTGGGAATTTATTCTAAATAAATAATTCAAAGAAGGAAAAAAAATAACATGCATGAACATGTTCACTGTATTGTTATTATAACAGAAAAATCTGAAAATAACCTAAATATTAAGCAAAAGCGATCTGGCAGCACTAACTGTGTGGAATATTTTATGGTCATTAAAGGTCATAATTAACAGTAGTTATGAAAATATATTTGATACGGTGTTAAATTAGAAAATCAGGATTACAATTTTCACTTACATTCTGGTTTCGTTATGAATGAGATTTCAATGTGAGCATAAAAAAATAAAGCATTTGGTGTGGTAGAATGGTGAAATAGTAGAATTTTTTTTTACTTCATGTATTGTAGAAGTGGTGTGTGTGCATTAAAAACTATGGAGAAAGCCTGTAAATAAGTGGTCTTAAGTAGTTTTAATATTTAAGGGGAAGGCTAAGGGGAAGATTTGTGGACCAGATGGGGCTTGCTTTTGACATGCAGATGTGTACTGTGAACCCTGGGCAGGGCAGGGTATTGTAAAGGGAGTTAGGATCTAGGCAGTCTGGAGTGGTGAATGCTAAGTAGGTTTCATTAGGGCAGCTCAGGAAGAAAGAAGTGACTGGCTGCCTACGGAGGATTTGCTAACGCAGTCGGTGGAGATTGAGAAAGAGCTCAGAGAAAAGCTACCGTCGAAGGCCGGAGAGAGAGGAGAGAACATTTCTTGGGAAGAGACAGGGAGATGCTGATCTCAGAGGTGAACCACATGGATGTGAAAATAGTTCCATTTAGATCCCAAAACAATAGGGCTCCAAGCAGAAAGAAAATGATTCTTCTAAATCATGCATTCTCGAATCTCAGTGTGTTTACCTGTGTGTGTCGGGGGTGAACCTGTTACCCTGAGGCTTAGGATCGAAGGGCTTATGATGTAAAAGAGGTAGGACAACAGAGACAGCCCAGAAGGGACAAGTTATTCTGTTAAATCTATAGAAACAAACTAAAAACTGGAGACTCTTCTTAGGATACTCCTTAAAGGGGAATATAGTTCATGCCATAAAATTCCCTTCTGTAGTTAAGTAAGTTTTGTCAGGCATTTGGACCAGCTGAAAGTAACTGTGAACAGGGGAACTACAAGGGGAAGCACAGAGAAAAATGGTTAAAGGGAGAGTCTAGGACCCATGAATATTCTATTTCAAATCATTGGGAGGTGGTAATCAACAATAAACCTGAGTAGAATACGCGGTGCTATGTTCAGAAAACATTCGGGCCTTAGTGTATGATAATATCACTTTAAAGAAGGAAAGAAAGCCTCATTTTTAATGAAATACAGTACTTTATATACAGAACTGTAGCACTCAAAGTAGTAATAACAATCAGACGTGTGCCATAACAACAGTGTACGTATCACAAAATAAACATATTGAAAGTAAATGACATGGCACTAGCAGAAGCCATGGCACTGAGATTATCGACTTCACCTGGCTTTAGAACTTTAGTGACAGTAATAAGCTCTCAAATCGCCTTTAATATCTTGGGTTCTTTCAACTTTACACTGAAAGTTGTTTAACTTTAAAAAGGATTTCACATTCCCTGTCGGGGCAGTAGTCTCTTGGGACATGACATGATAAAACAAGGACAAATCAACAACCCTTAGCCTTGGAGTCAGGGTCTGCTGGATATGCAAGGGTCTGGCACCTGAAGTCAGACCTCCTTCTGCCTTGCCTGCTGACTGTCCTTTTCCCTACTTTACAGGGTGTTTCATGGACTAATTGGCTTACACTTTAGAGCAGTATTTCCTAATCACTTTTTTGGTCATAAATTCCTTTGAGAATCTGATGAGAACCAAAGACCGTATCCCCAAGAAAAAGAACACGTACAAGAACATGCACATTTGTCATACACTTTTAGGAGATTCAGGGATCCTCTAGAGTGTATCCATGGACAATCTGTAGTCCAGAGGCCTCATATTAAGAAATCCTGCCTGAGAGGCTGTCAGTATAGCAGAGAGGGCATTGCAGAAATTGAGAAAGTGCTGGTTATTGTTGATGTTGGATTTAGCTGCTAAAGAGAAAAGTTGACTCTCCAGTTGATGGCTAAAATGAGGACAACATGGCAGGTACATGTGTAATTTTATAGCACTGGATCCTCAAGTTCGGTAAACATGCGGAGCTAGAGCTTGTTCTCTTCAGAGTATATATGACTAATGTTCTACGTCCTTAATTCTGAATTCTCTCATGTGAAGCCAGGATCAGTAGCCATCTGGGAAAACATCTCTAAGATTCTATTTTAATGTCTTATTTACTGTCATGTGGTACCTACTTGGCACGAGAAATGCAGGCAGTTTGTAAATACCAGTCTGGCTAACCCCAGAGTATAGTGAGTGGTATTCAGTATTGGATACCCAGCCAGGCTGCTTTTAGAGGGGAAAGGCCTGTGTGTAATGTGATCGCTTCTGAGTGTTAAATGCTGGTTTTCCTATCTGAAGCTGAACATCTGTTTGGGCCCTGATGACTTTGGAGATAGTACTTTTCCTGTGTAGCCTTTAGACCACAGAAGCCCAGTTGACCATCTTCTGTTAGTGGGTACTTGATTTGCAGTTTGGGGACCTGGGTTTTTTCGGCTGAAAGTTCATGCCTGTGTTAATCTATCCACTTAGATGTTGATAGGGGCTCAGGCAGGGTGTGAAGATTTGTCCCAAATCTGTCATGTTGATGGAGTGGGGGAGATACAGGATGGGGAGGGGAAATGCACCCAGTCTTCAACTCTCCAGAGAAAAAGTATGTGCAACAGGATAAAAAAAATTGTGAAATATGAGTCAGGCTTCTCTTGGTCTGGCATAGTGTAAGAATTATACGTCTTTCTTTGAGGTAGAAAAGGAAAATCTGTAACAAATATATTCAAGTAATTAGTGCGCCTCAACTTCTACAACCATTTAAATTATTGTACACCCATGACTAGGTCTCCTGCCAATTTCAGTTCAATGTATTCAATGTATTTTTCAATGTATTCAGTGTATTTTAATACATTTAATGCATTTAAATAATAACACTGCATCATAGAATCCTGTTACAGCCCACAAAACAGAAATATTCCATGTACACCAAAGACCAGTGGCAAACTCTCCAGCCCCTTGTCTCCTGGAGATTGCTTCCCCTGCTTCGACATTATGTCTAGCAAACTAGTTGCTGTTGTGGGGAACTGACTGGCATGTATCTTGTATCTCTTCCTTGAGGCTTTTCCTTTCTTTCAGAGGCTCCTTTCTTTTGGGCAGGATCCCTGCTTTTCCTTTGCGTTCACCAGTGCTATTTTAACTTCTGCCTTCCTGAGCACTTCTAAATACACATATCTTATCATAAATCTTTTTCTCAGTTGCCACAAAAAATCCTGCCTGTCTTTGTTCCAATCTGGAGCTGAAAATGATTTCAGCCATGATTGAGAAGTATAAGAATGCCTGGGATTAGTCCTTCTAACAAGGAAAAGGAGAGCCATATATTTGGATTCAAATTTAAATGATGTCAAACCACTGTCATCAGCTGCAGAAACCCTTAAAGGGTCTAGAAATCCCCTTTGGTATACATTTTGGGGATAAAACCTGATTTTCCTCAAACTCCAATAACTTTGGACAGTAACTTGCTGTAATTTACGATGACAGTCTTTCTTTCTCGCTCTCTCTTTCTCTGGCTGTAATAAGGGAGTAGAAGAGGGTGTTGGACGTATATACAGGAAATAGGAGGGGAAAAGGCAGAAAAACCTTACATGTTGACAGTACCACAACTTCCTACGTTTACTAAAATGATACTGTCACTATTCCTATACACAGAATATCTGGTAATATCAGAGAAATATCTGTAATAATGTTGACTTTAAAAATATAATAGCAATGCATGTTCATTGTAACAAAATGTGGCATATGCCTTTTAACCTAAATATACGTGTATACATTTTATTTATGAGTATTTAACTTTTTATTAAAAACACCATCATGTTAGTGCTTTCCCTTCAAAATGTGCAGAATCTATAGAAAGGAGCTTAATCTTAATATAAGAGAAATACAGCTGATGCTTAAATGGATCACTTGAATTAATGAAGGGCAAGCAACTATGGCATCTTTTCTGAGTCCCATAGCTATCTTTTTTTCCTTTTCATCCTCTACATCTCAGGAAAAGTGATTTCAAGATGTAGATTGTGGCAAAGTTTCTATTAAACTCTAGAGCCATGAAAATACATGGACAGTTTTGTCATGGTGGCAGGGGAGTTCTGTGTAAAACTTGGACCAAAAGTTCAAAACCCAAACCAAGGGTTTTGGATTTCCCCAAGGGCTACCCATTTGACATGTCATCCAGGAAAGACCCAACACACATAGATATGGAAGGAAAAACAAAAGTTTCTCTTCCAACAGGGGCTAGACTCTTGTGGTTTTCAGTTTAGAAACTAGATTGTGCAATTGTACTCATGAAAAAAGTCACCAGCATTTTTAGCTTAAGCTGATGTTCAATTTTTTTTTCTGACCTGTGACCAGCCAACCTTAAGAAGTTATATTACCTTAAAGCTTCCTCTGATTTACCATTCCTTTCTTTAGAGGGCTGAAGTGATCATATTTAAAATTCTTTCCTACATTCATTCACGCTGTTTGGAGTTTAAACGTTAGTGCTGCTTCCTTTATGTATTTGGTCATGACCGGTTTTATTTCTCAACAGGTATGTAGCTCATTATTTTATCTACCAATTATAATTACTTCTTGTTTCTTTTGCCAATTTTGAGAGTGCTTAACGATTCTTAAATGCTAGATCTTTAACAAATTAATTACTAAAATGCAGAATAAATAACATAGCAAATTCACTTGCCTTCATAGTCTTTTAGAGTTTGATCAAGAACTTTTCAATTATTATCAAGTTTTTCCTTTTCCTATAAAATATTGGCTGAAGTACAATTTATAAATAATATCACCAGTCAGGAAAAAAGAGTTGAATGAACCCTTCTGCTCTCCACATAATAAGCTTTGTTCTAAATTATTATTTTAAATTACTTTAGATGGCTATAGAAAGGCTTCTTTTCAGAAAAATTGCAAGTAACTGGGCAGTATGAAGCAATAGCCTTAAAATGTTCATATACTGTGACTGCTTCTAAGAATTAGTCCTAAGAAAACAATAAGTGTTTTATTATAAAAGCAAAGCTTTTCAACACAATGATTTTTTTTATAATAGAAAAACCTAAAAATCATTTAAAATGAAAGACATGATTAAATAAATTACATTCCTATTAAATATTCATTAAGGTATTTTTTGAAGAATGTTTAATACGTGAGAAAAAAATTTGAGTACAAAATTACATATTTTTGTTTAAAAAAGCCTATATATTTTTATACATGAGTTCAGAATATGAAGGTAGATAAACCAATATGTTAAAAGTTATTATCTAGTGTATAATAAGATTACGTATGATTTTAAAATGATTTTAATTTTTCATGTATTTTCTGTGATTTGCATATATTACTTTTATAATAAAAAAGGTAAAAAATCCTTATTAAAAGAAAGTCAATTTATGGTGTGAGGTTAATAGTGAAACTAGTAAAATGATTTTGATGTGAGAATAATTTTGATATTTTGAAGAAAACCTAATGCTTGAAAGCCCTAAGCCTATAATTAAATTTTATCTTTTAAGATTTAGCAGATCTTTAGGTTTAAAGGCATTTTGAGTTTCTTTTATCTTGAACCTTGAAAATCACTTTTAATGAG
This sequence comes from Aethalodelphis obliquidens, assembly GCF_003676395.1. Taxonomy (NCBI): domain Eukaryota; kingdom Metazoa; phylum Chordata; class Mammalia; order Artiodactyla; family Delphinidae; genus Aethalodelphis; species Aethalodelphis obliquidens. The sequence continues at coordinate 11,612,697 of NW_020837950.1, read as the reverse complement.
AGATGTTGGAGTTATTAAATAGGTTTGGTTTATATTTTTAAAATAAGAGAGAATTAGCTTTAGCTAGTATCAGAATTTAAGTAAAATATAAAATATTCGAATGATGAATATAGAGGATTATCTAAAAAATTTTAACATGTGAAAAGATTCCCAAAGGGATCCTTTAAGAGGCACATATTCCTTATGCATCCTAAATATTTAATTTAGAAATAACTGACTTTCAAATATTTTGAAACACATACCTACTAGGCAAATCATTCATTTGGTATAAAGTAGGAAAATTATCTCGTAGCCTTTCATGACTGTTTTTCTACACAGTAATATCAAGTATCTTAAAGTTTGTTAGTTTCAAATGCTAAATATTAGTTGGAATACTTTACGATTATTTGAAAAGTTGATTAGTTTAGTGAAGGAAAGCATTTTCCTTTTAAACATGAGTGAAATCTCCTGTTTGCTTGTGTAATATTCCTGATCACATGTTTTTGCTTTTGTTTGTGTTTCTCTCTGGCTTTGGTTTAACAATAATTCATGGTCATGTCAGACAAGCTATGGTTCATGAGACAGACAACATATCAGTTAGCAATGTTTCAGCTGCAACTTATACAATACCTAATGGTCACTTACAAAAAATCTGGATTCCCACATAAGAAGTCTGGAGATCTGCGTTCTGCCACTGGTTCAGTGATACTGCCTTTGCAGTTCTCGCGTCTTTCATCATAGTTGCAAGATGGCTGCTGCAGCTTTGAGCCTTGTGCCTCCATCGAGAGGTGTAGAATTGGGTGGAGGTGGAAAGGAAGCTGATCTGGCAATGGCTGTTGCTTTTTCTAGGAAAGCAAGAATTTTCCCAGAGATCTCCTAAACAGATATCAACCTTCATGTCATTGCTAGGACTGGGTTACGTGGCCAGGCCAGCTGTGAGGAGGGTGAGGAAACAGGAAGTAGAATTGTTATATAATGGCCTTAGACCATGCATTCCCGACAGGGAAGCAAAGGGAGGAATGCAGTTAGGGTAGGGATGGGGTGAGGGTAGATGGCATGGTGATGATAATCCCTAAGGGGGAGAATTGTTTATTGGTGGGGAAGAGAGGCAGAAAAAAAGATATTACTCTTCTTATGTATGTAGCACAGGTACGCATATAATACATAAACAGACATAGAGTATATTTATGGTATTAAAATTTCATGAGTGGGGTGATTAGGGATAAGGTGTCTAAAAATGCTCTGAGGTGGATGATAATGAAAAAAAGGTTGAGAAATAGTGGCATAGGCCAAGAATGATCCATTGCCTAAGGCTTTGCACAAGGTCCTACAAACAAAATTGGATTATATTATTAATGACAAAGAGAGGCTTGGATATTGAGTAGAAAACTAACAATGCCTGCCACAGATAATGTCATAAATTAAGTTGAGGAACAACTTACATTATCTTGTAATTGGTGGTCTCTCATTGGATTGTAAATTTCTTAAGAGTAGGAACTGTGTTCTATTCATTTTTGTATATTAGTACACTAGGCCCTCAGTATATATATTTTGTGTATTGAATGAAACAGTGTTTTACCTAACATTGTTTTAAAGCTGGACCAATTACCCCCAGACATTAATTTGAACATATTTCCCCACCCAAAAGCCATCAGTAGCTTCCAATTCCTTACAGGTACAAGGTCTACCTTCTCATTCACATTTCCTACCACATCCTCAACTCTTGTCTGGGGGTCTAGGCACACTGATCTACTTGGTCCCTAAACACATCTTTGGTCACAGTCCTCTGTGCTTTTGCACATGCCAATCCCTCTCTTGTTACCTTTCCAACTCCTTTCGCCTCGAGACTCTATTCTAGGTCACTTTCTCTGGGAGTCCTTAGGTGGTTCCACTTGCCTAGAAGACCTTTTCCTTTGTCTCCAACCTTTTCAAATCCTTCCCCTCAGAGCCTAGTTTAAGTCTTACTTCTTCACAAGTTCTTTTCAGTGCCCTCAGCCCATGTGTACCTCCAACCTTTTTTCTTTTTTTTGTTTTTTCGGCTTTTGCTTGTTTTTTTGGTTTTTGTTTTGTTTTTTTGCGGTACGCAGGCCTCTCACTGTTGTGGCCTCTCCCGCTGCGGAGCACAGGCTCCGAACGCGCAGGCTCAGCGTCCATGGCTCACGGGCCCAGCCGCTCCGCGGCATGTGGGATCTTCCCGGACTGGGGCACGAACCCGTGTCCCCTGCATCGGCAGGCGGACTCTCAACCACTGCGCCACCAGGGAAGCCCTGTTTGTTTGTTTTTAATGATTCCCTTCCTTTTAAAATCCTATTGTGTTTCTGATCTGTTTCACTCTTTGGTGTACCTAATTAAGTAATTAAGTGTACCTAATGTCTTTAGTTGTTAGTTGCCTGACTCAAGCATTTATATCTTATCTCCACAATAGGCTAAATTCCAGGAGAGCAGGGAGTCTCTCACAATGACCAGTGTAGTGCTGTGCATCTAGGAAGCAATTAATAAAAGCTGGTTAAATAATAGATAAAAATCGATAAATATCAATAGATAAAATGAGAGCCAGTAAGTAGTTGGACATTTTGCTTTCTTTGCAGTTCTAACACCCACTGTAAACTATTTGTGTTTTAACATTAATAACCCAGCACAGCACCATGGGGATTCACTCACAAGAGACAAACCTAAAGGCTTGATTTAGGAGCTAGAAACCATCCACTAGCTCAGTTCTGCCTTCCATTTCCTGATCCTCTCTGCATGAGAGAATTGGAAGCATGGAGGTGTGGTGTAAAGCTCAGGGCTTTGGAGTTAACCAGGGTTAAGTTATTAATTTCTCTGGATCTCAGTCATCACATCTGCAAAAGGGGGATAGTATTATTTACCTTGTGGGATAGTTGTGAGGATAAAATTAGGTCATATATAAAAGTGCTTGGGCTTCCCTGGTGGCGCAGTGGTTGAGAGTCCGCCTGCCGATGCAGGGGACACGGGTTCGTGCCCCAGTCCGGGAAGATCCCACATGCCGCGGGGGGGAGCGGCTGGGCCCGTGAGCCATGGCCGCTGAGCCTGCGCGTCCGGAGCCTGTGCTCCGCTGCAGGAGAGGTCACAACAGTGAGAGGCCCGCGTACCGCAAAAAAAAATAAATGAATAAAAATAAAAAGAAATAAAAGTGCTTGCTTCAGGATTTGGCACCGTGTAGGCACTCAATAAATGGTGCTGTCGATGGCTTGGTTTATCAGCCTGATGTTTTGGGGGCAATATGTCTTTGCTTTTTTGAATTTCCCTCTCAGCATTCCCCTGAAGAGAAGAAGTCACTTAGGAATACTTATTTAAAAGGTATTTTCTACCCAAGGAGTTGGAATAAGAGTAGTATCTACATTTCATAATATTTTGAGCCAGAATGAAACCCTCCTCTCTTATGCGTGATGAAAGAAGCACCTAGAGGTGAGTAGTTACTCCTGGTTATGAGGCCAATGACAGAGATGAAATTGAACTCAAATATCCTGACTCCTGATTAGGGCTTTTCCCCCTTGTCTAGGGTTGCCAGATCTAGCAAATAAAAAACTAGGATACTAGTTAGATATTGAGTTTCAGATAAACAAAGAAATATTTAGTATAAGTATGTTCCATGGCTATTAGTTTAAAAAATAAAAACCCTTTTTAAAGAACAAATAAGAAAAAATAGATGTGAAGGGAATAGCTTACTGACACGCTATTTTAATAAGAGTTGACAACTTGCCTTTACAAGGGGAAAATGGCACTTGGAGAAGTGAAGGTATTGATTTTTTTAAAAAATTGTATTATTATAAAAATTTCAAACACATCTAAAAGTTCCCATAAGCTCATCACCCAAATCCAGCAACTGTCAAGATACTGCCATATTTGTTTCATCTTTTTCCCCCTTTGCTGAAGTACTTTAAAGTAAATTCTAGACATCATGTCACTTTACCCACATATGCTATGCATCTCTGAAATCGAGAATATTTTCTTACACTACCATGTGGCCATTAGCTCACCTAACAAAATTAGCAGTAATGCCTTGGAACTTTCTAATACCCAATCTATAATCGTATCTACCTGATTGTCTCAAACATACCTTTTCATAATTGACTTATTTAATTCAATATTTAAACAAAGTCCATCCATTATACAGTTGTTATGTCTCTTAAGTATCTTTAATGTTGATTATTTTTAATGGCAAAATGAAGTATGAGGAAAGACACTGGTTGATGTCTGGGGGTAGTTTTATTTAGATTCATAGCAAGTTGTTTGATTACTCTTCTGTAGATAGTACTGTACAAAGACCAGAAGAGACTTTGCAAAGAGCGATGTCATAAATGATTGTTTATGAGATGATCCGTTATGGTAGTTCCATTGCTTTGTTTGCAACAGATGAAAAAGAAGGAAAGAAAATGGAGAAAGAGAGAATTTGTTTTGTTTTGTTTTTTTGGGGGGTGGGGGGCGATTATCTTTTTGTGTGTTTGTGCTGAAGCTGCTTCACATGTAAGTTGGGGATAATAATATAATAATTCTTACTACCCAGATTGTGAAGGTCAGATGTAAAGCTGTCTGAGAAAGCTGTGCTTAGATGTGTAACATTGTTTCTCCAATTTAACTGTGCTTCTGAGTCATCCTAGTACTTCAAAAATAGCTTCTCTGGTTCTTCCCAGACCTACTGAATCTGTATGTCCCCATGAGGGGCCCAGGAAAACATTTTAAACAACCTCTAATTTTGATGATGCTCAAATTTGGAGATCACAGACTTTACCCCCTGGACATTGATCAACTTATCTGTAAACGGAGGGAATTCCCTGGTGGTCCAGTGGTTAGGACTTGGCGCTTCACTGCCATAGCCCCGGGTGCCATCCCTTGTTGCGGAACTAAAATCCCGGAAGCCGCGTGGCACGGCCAAAAAAAAAAAAAATTATCTGTAAATTGAGAATAATGATACTTCCCAGGGCTGATGGTGTATCACAGCACTGTGGGGTGAGTAGCAAATGCAGTGAATAAACACCGAGTACTTCCTTAATACCTTAGTCGTGATCAGTGTTATGAACCCAGTGTTATGAATCCACACGTTGGACACTTGACTTTGAGATGGATTAGAATTCTTCAGCTTTCTCTAGTCCCCCTGCAACATTTAGTATAGTGCCTAGCACGCAGTCATGCAACATGTAGTATAGTGCCCAGCATGTAGTCAGAGTGTAGTACATATTGGAGGAATGAGCACATGAATGGTATTATTGACAATTCAGATCAGTGACCCTTCAGATTATCAATCCACAGACAATACAGGAGACTGATAGGCCCCTAGTGCTATTCCAGTTTAGGAGGGGCCTGGATTTAGATGGGATTAATGCCCAATGCCTTACCTCTCTTTGTATACAGTTTTTGTTTTTTGGTGAAACTTTCTCCTCCTCCAATCAAAACTGGCTTTGAGGATAGAGAGAGACTTGAAGCACATTCGTATAAACGTGGAAAGGGTAAAAAGGGCTTTATCTTCCAAGGATATTCGCGTTTCAACAAAGCACTGAGCCTCTGGAGAAAGGGCTGTTTCAGTGGTGGGAGGGATGCGCAGTCGGGACGGGACTTCCCATTACCCTGATGTCCCCTGTGGAGTCGGGTACCTTCTGGTAAGACTGACCCCTGAAGGAGACATGCTGTGCCCGCTGTGCCAGCTGGTCGGAAAGCCCACGCGTCAGACTTTCTTGCAGGGGATCCTTATTGGCAGGGATGGCAGCTACTGCTGATTGATTGGGAAGCTGCTTCCTTTGCCATCTCCCTGTGGGGAGGGCTCTCCTGAGCTGGGCCTCTGGATGATCCCAGATCAAGAACTGTGCTGTGGGGATCTTATCAGATGCTTCTGAACTGCTGTCCTGCTTCAAAATGAGGAACCCTGAACATTCAATTCTATGCACAAGTAGCGGTGATGACTCATAGTCGAGAAGACACTGGAATTCTGCCAGGAGAATATCATTAAAATGAGGAGATGGGGTAACAGATTTTGCATGTGATAGAGAAAGGAAGCCCTCTATCTCTTTCTGTGCCCCATGATGCAAAAAGGAGGGGACATAGTTTGCCTACTGACAGTTGACTCTGTGATTGTAAAGTTTCCTGGGACCTTATTTTAGAAAAAATAGCAAGTGTGGGGAATTCCCTGGTGGTCCAGTGGTTAGGACTCCACACTCTCACTGCCAACAGCCCGGGTTCAATCCCTAGTTGGGGAACTAAAATCCCACAGGGTGCATGGTGCAGCCCAAAAAAAAAAACAAAATAGCAAGTGTGAGTCTCACTCTTCTACTTCCTGATTATGCCCACCCGTGCGCACACACACACATACTCATGGGCCAGGCTAGTAAAGCTTCATGGGAAATGGAACACTGAACAGTTCACTGGGAGGTTTTCAAATTTAATCTTACAAGGTAAGCACTTTGGGGTTGATAAACCCAAAGGAAGTGTTCTGATGGATGTCTGCATGAGGTATGTGAGTGTTACAAGATACAAGCAAAGTGTACAAGTGAAGAGGTAGTTACAGGAAGGTGGAATGAGTTTAGGGGATTATCTTCTGATGCATTTCAGTTCACTTTGGAATTACGGACATGAGAAGTTGGCTAATGCTGATGTCCTGGGGTTTCTTTTGGAACCCTGAACCCTGAGGAGCCCTGAAATGTCTATTGAAAGTAATTTACTATTGTCTCTTGAAAGTAATTTCAGGTGGGCTCGTACCACTAAGGTAAGACTTGAGTGGCCTAGTACATGAAGATGACTGAGCGTCATCTCCTGAGAAGCTGGATTTATATGAAGAGATATTGATCAGAAAAAAGAGGGTTGGTGATCCATGGAAACACAGAAAACAAGCAAGTCTGAGAATCGTACTCTGGCAGTGCCCGTCCATGCATTATCAATGGCCAAAGAATCTTGGCTAATAGACTTCCTGTATTTTGATCCCATTCACAAGACCATAGAGAGGAAGTGGGCCTTAGGCTAAAGCATGCCCTTGAACTTTCTGGTACTCAATGACAAAAGGAAAGGTGTTGCCATAAATCCTAACTGTGGCAACTATCTCTGTTATGCAAGGAACCTCTTTTCCTAGGGTCTGAGTTTCCCCAGGAATTTTTCTAGCATGTTGAGCAAGGTGGTAGAGGCACAGTCCAAATCACTGGAATATTCCAAGGTGTTTTTTGTTTTGTTTTTACATGAGTGGTATCTGAAAGAGCTATGAGGAGTTCCAGACTAAGAAAGGGACTTACAGACCCAGTGAGACCTGCTCATCTGACAGATGAGGTGCCTGTGGTGGGAGGGGTATCCTGGACTGGTTCAGGGTCATTTCGTTAGTCAGGGACTAATCCTGACCCAGGATCCAGGTCTCCTGTGTCATACTTTCTTGAACGTGACTACAGTATCTGGTGATACTAGCAAATCCTATTTCTATCCAGGAAGAAACTGCGGGATGCATTTATATTTTCTTTTACAAAGAGTCGTGAGTTACTTTTACAACTCCCTTTTATTACCGAAGCAGTATATGTTTTTGAAGGAAATTTGTAAAACATAGATAAGCACACAAAAAATCTATAACTGCACCAATCAGAGCATTGCTAGCATCTGGGTTTAGCTTCTTACTCCTCTCTATATTTTTATTGAAAAAATCAGGATCATGTTTCACGTACTGTTTTGAACTTGCTTTTTTTCATGTAACAATGTTGTCATATACCTTTTTTCCACATTACTAAATATTTTTCTAAAATAATAAGGAGTTTAATGATAAAAGAGGTGTATGTTTTTCTCCTTTGAAAAGTTATCCTTTCTGGCAAGTAGTCTTGTGTTTAAAAAGTTAAGGCAAATGAGGGCAAAAATGAACAGAAGTGGCAAGTCCATTCCACAGGAAGTGTGTTTTCTGGAAGTCCCTGCTGCTAGAAACACATTTACAGTTAGGCCTCCTGGTTTCATACATGTTGATAATAGCTGTGTGGAGGTGTGAGAGTTGGCATAAAGGGTGAACATCAAACTCCAGGTGGGAGCTCTGGATAATCTACAGAGAGTCACAAGTTACCCTGCCGAGAGCAGATATTCAATAGTTATCCAGTCCCTCTCCCTGTTAGGACCTGGCCATTTTAATGTTATGGGGAATGCTTTACAAGGCCTGAGAACTTCTCAGTGTGGACATTTGGGAGGCAAATGAGTGATGTGGCCAAAGGCTGCTTTCTGTCTCGAGGAAAGCCAGGAGCACGCCTTAGAGTTCTGAGGGATTTTGTGGGGTCTACGTGACATTCCCCTTTGGGCCTCTCTGCCACCTTGGCTGCCTAGTTGTTCTGCTGCTGAGGTCTGTAAAGGGGCTGGGTGTTTTCTCCAATCAGCCTCTGAAAACTCTCTGAAGTGCAAAGTGTTCGCAAGTTCTTTCTGTCACAAATTAGGCCAGTGAACTCTAAATTGGACTGGGACATGTTCCCGACAAAAGAGGTACAAATTCTGTTTCTATGTGTACAGCTAAGATGGTTGCAACTGAACATTGTCTTGAAATCCGACACCAGCTGGGGCCCCTTGTGCTTGTCTGGCTCATGCACCCAGGCTGAAGGCTTTTTAGCACCCATGCCTCTGGGTCAAGTTAGTGGGTAGAGAAGGAAGGACAAGCTAGGGAAGGCAAGAAGAAAAGCCCGGGAGTAGGGAAAGGGCATCTGCGGCAGGAAGGTTGAGCTGTCTGCCCCTTCATGCTCTTTTCTGTTAATATCTGTTCTCAAAGCAGCAGCAGGGGTTGAGAGCACTGACTACAATTTTGAAAGAAGTTCCACTGTGGGTAATATGTTATCCAACAGCATCGCATGCTACAGAGAAATCGTTCATGAAAGGCAGAGCCCATCGATGTCGTAAACTTCGTTGCTGTCTTATTTTAAGAAACTACCACAGCCTCCCAGCCTCCAGCAACTATCACCCTGATCAGTCGGCCAGCATCAACATGGAGGAAAGACCCTCCATCAGCAAAAAGTTTATGACTTGATGAAGGCTCAGATGACGGTTAGCATTTTTTAGCCATAAAGCATTTTTAAATTAAGTCATGTACATTATTTTTAAGACAAAATGCTATTGCACACTTAATAGACTACAGTCTAGTCTAGTGTAAACATAACTAATACACACTGGGAAACCAGAAAATTCATGTGCCTCACTTTATTGCGATATTGCTTTATTGTGGTGGTCTGGAACCCGAACCTGCCGTACCTTTGGGGTATGCCTGAAAATCTGGTGATAAAGAAAAAATTAAGTGAGAAAAGCATCAGGGAGTATAGAATAGTATGCTGCCGTTTGTATACTAAAAAAAAGAGCGAGTGTGTGTGTTAGGATAATTACACATATGCATTCGTATATATGTTTGTGAATACGTGCCATGATGTAATAGCTTTGGGAAAATGCATGAAAAACTTAATACAATGGTTGCCTCTGGGAAAATGGTCTGGGGCCCTGGAGGGCAGGCAGAGGAGGACGACATATTTTTCACTTTTGTACTCTTTGAATTTTACCATAGGCGTGTATTATATTAACTATTCAAAAAGGTAAACATAAAAACATTTAAAGATTACATGTGAGCTCAAATAAGGGAGAAAAATAATGCTTACGAGGAGTTTCTGGAAGGCCTCCTGGAGGAGGTGGTGTCTGAGCTGGGCTCTGAGACAGGTAGAACTTTACCAGGAAGAGTCAGAGCAGAGAAGATTGTACTTTAGGAGATGAGAGTGACACACTTAAGATTACTAAGTGAGGCAACATTAAAAAACAAACAACCCAATCCAAAAATGGGCAGAAGACCTAAATAGACATTTCTTCAGAGAAGATATACAGATGGCTAAGAGGCACATGAAAGGATGCTCAACATCACTAATCATTAGAGGAACGCAAATCAAAACTACAATGAGGTATCACCTCACACCAGTTAGAATGGGCATCATCATAAAATCTCCAAACAACAAATGCTGGAGAGGGTGTGGAGAAAAGGGAACCCTCTTGCACTGCTGGTAGGAATGTAAATTGATACAGCCACTATGGAGAACAGTATGGAGGTTCCTTAAAAAACTAAAAATAGAATTACCATACGACCCAGCAATCCCACTCCTGGGCATATACCCAGAGAAAAGCATAATTCAGAAAAACACGTGCACCCACATGTTCATTACAGCACTGTTTACAATAGCCAGGTCATGGAAGCAACCTAAATGCCCATTGACAGACGAATGGATAAAGAAGATGTGGTACATATATACAATGGAATATTACTCAGCCATAAAAACGAGCGAAATTGGGTCATTTGTAGAGATGTGGATGGATCTAGAGACTGTCATACAGAGTGAAGTAAGTCAGAAAGAGAAAAACAAATATCGTATATTAACACGTATATGTGGAATCTAGAAAAATGGTACAGATGAACCAGTTTGCAGGGCAGAAATAGAGACAGATGTAGAGAGCAAAGGTATGGACACCAAGGGGGGAAAGTGGCGGGGAGGTGGTGGTGGTGTGATGAATTGGGAGGTTGGGATTGACATGTATACACTAATATGTATAAAATAGATAACTAATAAGAACCTGCTGTATAAAAAATAAAATAAAATTTAATAATTCCAAAAAAAAAAAGAACAAAAATGAAGATTACTGAGTGAGGAAAGGCAGGGAGAGTTTGTGGGATATTTCATAGTCCCAGGGCAGCGATGGCTAGGTGGAGTGGGGAAGAGGAGAAAGTAATGAGAGAGCTGGTGGGAAGGAGGTTATTTTATACTTAGCATTCACAAATTGGCCCCACTGTTCCTTTCCAATTCGTCTCCCGCCTGTGCTTCAGCCGCAAAAGCCAACTCTCTACCCTCCAAATACACAGAACCTTCTCCCCTGCACACCTGGCCACCGGCTGCTTCCTCGGTCTGGATGTAGTCCACCAATCACATTTTCTCTCCCCTCTGAGACCGATCTTAGATGTCTCTCCTTTCTGCCTTTCCCACTCCCACCGCCCTTGAAGATTTAAGCACTCTGTCCTCAGCATTCTCTTGGCATTCTGCACTTACCTTTATCATGGCACTTGTCCATTTAAATTTTAATTTCTTCTGGGATGAAGCTGAGCGTAAGGTCATTTGTATGCGGAAGGTTGCTTCTTTTCTCTCTAGTTTAGGATTTTATTCTCTAAGGTCCCAGCTATATGGGGCCTTAGTATGATGAAGTACAGCCATGCCAGCTACCTTTGCATGGCCATCGCATTACCTCTCCTCAAGAAGTCATTTCTTCTATAGAAAACAACCACAACAAAAAAGTGAGGGTTAGAGACATTATTAACAAAGTAGGAAAAAAGTTTTTTAAAAAACCTCTAAGCCCAGTCTAAACTATATTAACAGTTTCTTTGTTATCTTTTGTCCCCATTAGTCTCTTTAAAAGTATTCCTAGTTTAAAGCCAATTAAAGGCAGACATCCTGTCATTCTTTTAGACATCTATGGATTTGGAACTTAATGTTCATGGAACATTATGTATGCATAAGCAATGAATTAAACAGCAAAAGAAAAGAATTTTGCTCTGGAGTATCTTGATAGTTTCAGGGTCATTACGAACTTGTTTCTCCCAGTTTCCTGGGAGAAGCTGAGCATCTAGGGAGACAGTTGATGCATCTAGGGAGATAGTTAATCCCACTGCTGTGTATTATATCTGCAATATAATTAATATAGAAAGTATATACATTGATATCCCAAAAGGGGATTTTAAAAACCTAAGAAAGGCTGTACAGACTTGTGTTCTTAGGTTATTCCTCTTTGTTCCTCTTCTGCCTTAGACAATTTAGGGAGTAACTGCTGTGCCCTTAGTACAGTTTTATCTGTAGAGGAACACGTATTGGATGAGCTAGAATTCACAGCAAGTCTGGTTTTGTCCACCATTGCACAGATACCTTTCCTATGCCTGAACCCATGCCATTCTGACCATTTTGGGCATTCAAGGGCATCAGACCAGGCTTGTACATTTATTTTTCTACATAAATGAGATTCTTTAATGAATCATTCAACTGCTTCCTTTTTCAGTTACTAATATATCATGGGTACCTTTCCTCACAATACGTACAAGGTTAACCTAATTCTATTTTTTTATTCAAAATATAGTTGACGTACAATATTACATTAATTTCAGGTGTACTACATAGTGATTTGACATTTGCATGCACTGTGAAATGATCACCACAATAATTCTGGTAACCATCTGTTCCCATACAAAGTTATTACAGTATTATTGACCATAGTCCTTATGCTGTTGTATTACATTCCTGTGACATTTATTTTATAACTAGAGGTTTGTACCTCTTAATCCCCTTCACCTATTCCCCCCTCCCACCCTTATCCTAATTCTTTTTAATGCTGTATCAGATTCCACTGTATGGATACAACAGAATTAATTTAACCACTGCCTTTTGATACCTTTTAGTTATCCTCAGTTCTTTTTTTTTTTTTTTGGCTGTTGTGAATAATGCTGCAATGAAATTCTATTTTTCAAAATATTTTTAAAATAGATTTATTTATTTTTATTTACTTATCTTTGGCTACGTTGGGTCTTTGTTGCTGCTCGTGGGCTTTCTCTAGTTGCAGTGAGCGGGGGCTATTCTTCGTCATGGTGCGGGGGCTTCTCGTTGCGGTGGCTTCTCTTGTGGAGCACGGACTCTAGGCACGTGGGCTTCAGTAGTTGTGGCACGGGGGCTCAGAAGTTGTGGCTCGCGGGCTCCAGAGTGCAGGCTTAGCAGTTGCGGCTCACGGGCTTAGTTGCTCTGTGGCATGTGGGATCTTCCCAGACCAGGGTTTGAACCCATGTCACCTGCATTGGCAGGCGGATTCTTAACCACTGTGCCACCAGGGAAGTCCTGCAATGAAATTCTTGCACATATTTCTTGACTACTTGTATAGGTACAACAAGACAATAGGTTTAAAAAGTTAGAATTGCTGGGTTGCAAGGTACATGCATTTAAAATTTTGATAGCTACTAGCAGGGATATACCAAGGACATGGCGGTAGAAGGGGTCCACTCCAGGTATAGGCAGTGAGGGAGTACATCATCTGCTGAGAATTTAAAGACAATAATAAAATCAATGGGTGTTTGCTTTTTATTATCACCATGTACTGGCAGTGATAAAGTTAGAGTAATGCTTAGGGGCATGTATGGATTCCATTAGAGCTGACTTCTGGGGTATATTGTGATTCCCCAACCTTATGGCACTACGTATTCCTGATTCCTGTTTACTGATTCCTAAACAGTACATTAGAATTAAAGAATGATAGCACAATGATTTTAGAGACTATGAAACAGAACTTGACTTACTTCAATTCTGTTATTCTATGTGACTTTTTGGAGTTTTGTGTTTAAATTTAAAACAGTGAAGCAGAGTGCAAATTGCAAAGTGTGATATTTCTGATCGGTAATTGCAAGTTTTAGTTTGTACAGAAAATATTTTATTGCACTTGAATAATACTTTAAAAATTGAAATTTATCTTTCTTGTAAATTGTTACTTGTTTATTTTAAAGCTACAGAATGAGTCAAGGAAATAATGACTGTTCCTGACTCTTACACATTATTACTGAAGCTAATTTTACCATTAAAATGAGGGAGGTTAAAAAATGATCAGCTCCGGGTATCAAAAACACAAAATGTGCCACTGAATTCTGTCATATTGCCTTCTACAAAGATGGCATTCTTCCGTACATCTTCCAATGGTGTCTGAGAGAGTCTGCTTAAGGGAGAGATCTTTCAAATGTTGTTAGAAATAAGGCCTATAGTAAGAAAGAAAACACCCACCAGCTGAAAAACGTCTTTCCAGCTCTCCCTCCTCATCTGCTGCCTTTATTTTAGGATTGTGTCTTAGTCTATTTGAGCTGTTATAACAAAATGCCACAGACTAGGTGGCTTATAAACAATAGAAATTTATTTCTCACAGTTCTGGAGGTTGGGGAGTCCAAAATGATGGCCCTGGCAGATTCAGTGTCTAGTGAGAGCTTGCTTCCTGATTCATTGATGGTGCCTTCTCACTGTGTCCTCATATGGTGGAAGGGGCAAAGGAGCTCTCTGGGGCTCCTTTATAAGTGCACTAATTCCATTGATGAGGGCTCCACCCTCATGACCTAATCACCTCTCAAAGGCCCCACCTCCTAATACCATCACCATATGAATTTTAGGGGCACACAAGCATCAGGTAGCAGCAGATTGCTTAGTTTCATCAAGGTTGCAAAGGTAGGTAAGCTTCCCCCAGATGAGAGACAGTGGGAGGGGAGATAGAGACAACTCTGTGAATGGGTTTGGAGGCAAGCCCTCCTCACTAGCTTGTCCTCTTGGGCAAGTTACTTTACTTCTCTGTGCCTTAGTTTCCCTGGCTGTAAAATAACAACAATGTATTGAGCACATAGTATCATTTTATTTAATTAATTAATTTATTTTTGGCTGTGTTGGGTCTTTGTTGCTGCGCACAGGCTTTCTCTAGTTGCGGCAAGCGGGGGCTACTCTTCGTTGTGGTGCATGGGCTTCTCATTGCAGTGGATTCTCTTGTTGTGGAGCACGGGCTCTAGGCGCAAGGGCTTCAGTAGTTGTGGCACGTGGGCTCAGTAGTTGTGGCTCACGGGCTCTAGAGTGCAGGCTCAGTAGTTGTGTTGCATAGGCTTAGTTGCTCCACGGCATGTGGGATATTCCCAGACCAGGGCTCGAATCCATGTCCCCTGCATTGGCAGGCAGATTCTTAACCACTGCGCCACCAGGGAAGTCCCGAGCACATAGTATTGTTGTAATGATTAATGAGCTAATTTTCATAAAGCACTTTAAACAGTATCTGACCAATGTGTTTATTATTATCCTTATCTACTAAGGGTCAGGCATGCCGCTAGGCATGAGAGATAGAATCTTTTTAATTGCCTTAAAAATCCTTCAAACTATTCACTATTATCCACATTTTACAGTTCTTGTTATGTGAGTTGCCAAAGGTTATACTGCTAGTCAGCGATAGAGATGAGAATCTAACCAAGACCTCAACTCCACAACCTGGGCTCTGCAAATGATGGAATATCAGCAATTTTATACTTTGAAGCTGAAACCAAATCACCTCACTCCATGCAGTGCTCTGGGCTAAACATCCTGAACAAAATACTTTGACTTCTTTTACAGTTTGAGCAATCTGTAAATTAAGGGTTTACCCTAATTCTAGAGAATGTTGGAAATCTTAATGATTGCCCCTAAAGAGAGATGATCTATCTCTCAAAGGAAGTTAAGTAGAAAGAGAACATCTGTTTGAAAAATAGTTTTATATTAATACTGGGAGTTATCTTCTGAGTAAAAAGCCACCAATTTGGAACATATATCTAAGCTATCTATAAGGGTTTACATTTTAAAATTAAGGAAATTAAGTATGGGATATAAAATGTAGATAACAGGGCTTCCCTGGTGGCGCAGTGGTTGAGAGTCCGCCTGCTGATGCAGGGGACACGGGTTCGTGCCCCGGTCCGGGAGGATCCCACATGCCGCGGAGCAGCTGGGCCCGTGAGCCATGGCCACTGAGCCTGCGCGTCCGAAGCCTGTGCTCTGCAACGGGAGAGGCCACAGCAGTGAGAGGCCCGCGTACCGCAATAAATAAATAAATAAATAAAATGTAGAGAACATATATGTGAAAAAATACTGTGTAGATGGAAAGAGTGTTGGCTCAGTGATCCAGTTTCTGGGCTTCAAGTCAGCCCCCACTACCTAAACCACCTTGGTGGGCCTTGGTTTCCTCATGGGAAAATGAGGAAACCTGGGCCTTGGTTTCCTCATGGGAAAATGAGTAGGTTGAACTAGATGACCTTTCAGGTATCTAATCATGCTAAGTTTCTTTCCACAATCAGGGGACATGCTATTTCACATTCTATTTAGTGGTTGCTCAATAATGGGGGAGTACCAGGATTTGGGGGAATTACCAGAATTCACGGACGCAAAACATATGAAGAAAAAAAGCTACATATTTATTTAACCAAGAGAGGATTAATATCCTTAATCTCTAAAAAGATTTTTTAAAATATTTAAGAAATGATGACCACCTTACTAGAAAAGTAGGCAAAGTAGGTGACTTATGAAAGAAAAAATGTAAGTGGTCAACAAAGAGATGAATTTTAATTTTCACTAGTCGCAAATGAAAACAGATCAAACTGGCAAATATTATACCCAATGATGGCAGTGTGATAAAATGAAAACTCTCATATACTACATGTGGAGTACCAATTTGTCCATGTGTTTCATCTTTCTTGTTCCAGTAATTGTGCTCATACCTATTTATACTAAAGAAATAATTGTATATTTGTACAAATTTATTTTTTAAATGTTCACTCAGCATTATTATAGTAAAAATTAGAAACAATTTAAATGATAGTCAGTTGGTTCAATAAATAATGCTATGTTCATATAATGAAATATGACAGTCATTAAAATTATGTTCAAAGGATCTCAATGATATAAGAAATATTTATGATGTAAATGTTAAATTAAAAAAGCAAGATGCCAAACTATATATAAAGTACGATATTAGTATTGGCAAAAAATGACACTGAAAAAACGAAACAGGAAAAGGTACACTAATATCTCGCAGCTTTTGGTTTTAGGTGGCAGCTGCATTTCTCCTTTAGGTCGTTTAGATAGTTCAGTATTTTTGAAATGTTCCATAACATGTATTAACTACTTTTATAATCAGGAAAAAAAGGTATGTAGAGATGACTCAGACAAAATGAGGGGAAGAGTTAGCCAAAGTGAGGAGGCCATCTTCAGTCTGATTGGATCAGCAAATAAGGGAGGAAATGTTGCTCACCACTAATGGTTTGAGTATGTGTGTTGAATGATGGTGGTGGTGGTGGTGGTGGTGGTTCTGGTGGGGGGGGGGATGAGGGAACCCTGGGATGTGATGGTTTTCTTCATTACAGGTGGTGCTTTAGAGCTGGGAGGTACCATGGGCTTGGTGGAGGTCTACCCAGGTATCAGGTAGATTTCATATTTTCACAGTAAGTAAAGATCAGATGGAGCTACTTTAAGTCTAAGGGGAAAACATAAAATCTGAAGGTAGAAACTCTTTTCTACCTCTTCACCTTTTCAGACAAAAAGAAAGACCCCCAGGGCCATGGGTCTTCCTCATTCTCAGAGTTGCTTTGATGTGATCTGGTTTTATGTGGGTAGTCCATTTTCACTCCTGAGTTTCTTTTCTTTCTTTCTTTTTTTTTAAGTTATTTTCATTATTACTTTTTGCTGTTTTGCAAAGAGCTAATTCTGCAGAACTGGGGCAAGGAGGGCCAAGGGAAGTTAGTGAACATAGTTATACCAGTTAGGAAGTTCACATAATCTCAAAGTAACTTCAAGAGTATCCTTTGACTAGAATACTTTCTATCCATGGCCTTTACTTCCCAGGGGCAGATGGTGATGTCTTATTGAGATGCAGGTAGAGCTTGTACTTGAAACTCAAGGCTTTCTCTTTATGACTTGGCTGGGAATCCTCACCTTTTTCTCCTCTGTCTCCCTTCCACCAGGAGGCAGGCTCTAAGCCTTTGCACTGTCTACCTTTATGTCACTTATTTGATGCATCAACATTCCTTCCAATACTTGAACAAGTCACTGAGGCGCAAAGTATACTTTTTATTTTTTAGTGATACTTTTCTTCATTTTCTCTAAAACTAAAGATGAGAATGAAACCACAGCTTGGACAAAATGCTATAGAAAACAAAAGTTCCCACCCTTTAAAACTTCTATCATGAAAAAATTTGAATATATATAAAAATAGTGAGAATAGACTAACATACCCCCATGTACCATCATTCAACATCAACAGTTCTCAATATTTTCCCAGTCTTATTTCATCCATCATCCTTAGTTCTTTTTTTCTTTTCTGGAACAATCTAAAAAAATCCCAGACATCATATTTATTTCAGCTGTCTGATAAGGACTTTAAAAATGTGTATGACTGGGCTTCCCTGGTGGCACAGTGGTTAAGAATCCACCTGCCGAGGCTTCCCTAGTGGCGCAGTCGTTGAGAATCTGCCTGCCAATGCAGGGGACACGGGATCGAGGCCTGGTCTGGGAAGACCCCACATGCCGCGGAGCTACTGGGCCCGTGAGCCACAATTACTGAGTCTGCGCGTCTGGAGCCTGTGCTCCGTAACAAGAGAGGCCACAATAGTGAGAGGCCTGCACACCGCGATGAACAGTGGCCCCCACTTGCCACAACTAGAGAAAGCCCTCGCACAGAAACGAAGACCCAACACGGCCATAAATAAATAAATATATATATATATTAAAAAAATCCACCTGCCAATGCAGGGGACATGGGTTCAAACCCTGGTCTGGGAAGATCCCGCATGCCGCGAAGCAACTAAGCCCGTGCTCTGCAACTACTGAGTCTGCGCTCTAGGGCCCGCAAGCCACAACTAGTAGCCCACGTGCCACAACTACTGAAGCCCGTGCGCCTAGAGCCCATGCTCTGCAACAAGAGAAGCCACCGCAATGAGAAGCCTGCATACCGCAATAAAGAGTAGCCTCTGCTCGCCACAACTAGAGAAAGCCCACACGCAGCAACAAAGACCCAACACAGCCAAAAATAAATTTTAAAAATAAATATATTAAAAAAAAGTATATGACTACAATGTGATTATCACCTAACAAAATCAGCAATAGTTCCTTAATGTCATCAAACACCCAGGCCGTATTCAAACTTCTTTGAATATCTAAAAAAATATAGAAAAGACTTCAAAAACTCTCTAATGAGGAGGAAAAAGAGAGATGGGCTTAGGACATTTGTGAGAGGAGGCATAATTACTCAGCTTAGCTTGTCCCTTAAAAAAGAACCAGAAGCCAGAGATAGTGCTTCTAGGAATTTTAAACAAATTCAGCTGTACAGATATAGAAAATTATTGTCTCGGACATGATGGGGGCTCATAGATATTCTCTAGCTTAAAGGGCCCTCAGATCAGCCTTTTCCGCCTTTTCAAGCCAAACTTAAAAAACAAAGGAACACACACAAAGCGCTTCAAAATTGTACACAGAACTCATGCTTTTAAAATGTGTTTTGTTTTATTTTAATTTTATTTTAAAATGCACAGAAGCAAGGAGAAGAAAATTAGAATCAGTTACAATCTCAGGACCGTAGACAATTCATCCTAACATGTTGGTATATATACTGCTCTAGATGTTTTCATAACTGTGGAATCATACTGTACATATTTTGAAAACGGCTTTTATCCCATTCAGCATAGGGACACTTTTCCTGTGTCAGTTAAGTTAATATACTTATACTCTGTTATTTTAAAGCGTATTGATTACAGGAATAAACTAATTAGTTTATCCAAGAACCACCTGTTCTTTAATAATTTTTTCCCATTATAAACAACATAGACAAGAATATGTGTGTAACTAAATATTTCATGTCAAAGTTTGTGGAAGAATAAGAATTCTCGCTGCCATCCTTCTTCCCTTCTCACTCATTCTCATCCTGTATAATGTAGCCAGATTACCCTTGGTTCTCCTGGAATCTCTCTGGCACCACACTGTCCCCTTGTCTCACAGACCTGTCTCTCCTCCAGTGTTTGTTTCCTGTTTGCCAGTGGCTCCCTCCGAGGCCCCCAGGCCTCACAGTCATCTCACTTTGGGCCTGCATGTCAGCTCTAGCTCTAATAATCTTACAACACTTCAAGGTAAATAGATAAATAACAGATACTTCTATAGTACTTACTCTGTGCCAGGTACCATTCTATGTGTTTTACATTCACTTACCCATTTATTCCCATACAACAACCTTGTGTGATACTATCAGTATTGCTTATTTACAGTTGAAGAAGCTAAGGCTTAGTGACTTTGGAGGCAGCATGGTTTCAGAGTCCAGGCTCTTAATCACTGAGCTATACTGCCTCTATTGACAAAGGTGCAAAACTCAGAGACGTTAAGTAATTCACCCAAGATTGCACAGTAAGCAGCAGATGTTGGGGCCAAACCCAAGCTTGCCTGATCCCAGGGTCTGTGCTCTCCTTCTTACTCTGAATTGCCTCTTTTTATTTAGCAGCGCTTGTCAAACTTTTTCTGTAAAAGGCCAGATAGTAAATATTTTAGGCTTTGTGGGCCATAAAGTCTCTGTTGCAACTTTGAGTTGTAGCAAGAAAGAAGCCATGGAAAATTTGTAAATGAAAGATCATGACTATGATCCAAAAAAATGTTTTTATGGACACAAATTTGAATTTCATATGATATGCACGTGTCATGAAATACTGTTCTTTTGATTTTTTTTAACCATTAAAATTGTAAAAACCATTCTTAATTCGTGGGCCATACAGAAACAGACGGTGGGTTTGGCCCACAGGTGACCCATAGTTGACAACTTTGGTTTACAGCGTCATTACATTCTAGAATGGTTAGATATGCATGTATTTGCCTCTTTGCTTTCTTTCCTTGAACAATTCAGCTTGGGTCCCAAATGTTCATACCCAACTGAGAAAATATGAGTCCTTCAGTAAAAGAAATTCCCTTAGAAAGCAGTTCAGAGACCAAGTGACCTTCTCTTGAGTATGCCTCGTGGGGTTCCACCCTCAACACCAGGCAGTTTTTCAGAAAATTCCAACTACTTTGAGAGAGGTACATTTTCCCATCACTTTATTAGTTTTTTTTTTTTGCGGTACGCAGGCCTCTCACTGTTGTGGCCTCTCCCGCTGCGGAGCACAGGCTCCGGACGCGCAGGCTCAGTGGCCATGGCTCATGGGCCCAGCCGCTCCGCAGCATGTGGGATCTTCCCGGACCGGGGCACGAACCCATGTCCCCTGCAACGGCAGGTGGACTCTCAACCACTGCGCCACCAGGGAAGCCCACTTTATTAGTTTTGACATGAGATTCTAGAGTCTTAAATGGTGCTCTGGGCCGTTGCCTGGCTGACTAGCCTTGTTTTTGACTCTGAACTTGGACCAAATTGAGAACTCTAGACCTGTGGAGACAATCCAATTACTGTGCTCGTGGGAGTAGAAGGGACCATTCAGGGCAGGGTGGGTGGGACAGAGGAGGGGAAGGGTGCCAGGGTCCCTGCTTGGCCTGGGGTCAGGGGGGCAGGGCTCCTGGCTCAAAGAGGCCTCGGGGCTTAGTGATATTCCATTTAAATTCAAATATAATGGTATTAAATAAGCTTTAGGTTTAGGAATGTAAATACTGCTTAGAACCTTGACTCTGGAGAACAGTAATAAAAGCTGCAAACCAGCGTCTTGCAAGCAAACTTTCAGAATTAAATCCACTTAGAATACAGATGATCTGTGTATAAAAATAAACTGATTTAAAAGTGATTTCTTTTTGTGATTCAGAGGAGAAATTTAATTATTATTTATAGCAATTAGAAATGAACTAAGGGGAATTACTGAAGTAGCGTTGAGAATTAGTGAAATGAATTCTTGCAAGATGAAAAACTTATGATAAAATATTCCTTGAGAAGATGTTCCCTGCAAAGGCAGTAACCTTATTTTTTAAAATACATTTTCCTGAAGTTTAATCTTCATACAGAAAAGTGAATACATCATAGGTCTGTAGCTTGAAGAATTTTCACAAACTGAACACACTTGTGGAACCAGTTTCCGAATCAAGACGCAACACACTTCTTGTAAACATCAAGAACTCCTTATTTGTAGGAGGAGAATCGGAGTAGGGACCTGTTTGGAAGGGATGGCCGGAAAAAGTGTCTCAAAACTGGGTTTGCTTAGGAAGCATGGTTTTACTTGAGGTGCCTTGGGTAGGGCAATGGGAATTATGGGGTGTGGGTGACACGTGGAGCTGCTGCAGCTTTGGGGTCACCCTCTGTTTAGGTCTAACTTTGCCTCTGCCATTGCCTCACAGTGTGACTGTGACAGGACTCCCTACCCCCTGAAGTCTCTGCAGTTGTAAAATGTTGATCTCCATGCGGAAAGAAGCCAGCTTGCTCACTGTTACGCTCTCAGGACCTGATTCGGTGCCTGCCACACAGGAAGCCCCAAACAACCATTTTTTAAAAACGAAGAAAACAACTAATGAATAATGTATACAGCCCTTAGAAGATGCTCAGTAATGTAAATAAAAGTCACAAAATAACCCATTGATCCAGTAATGCCATATTCGTAAATGTATTCCCCAAGAAAATTTTTCCACGTAAAAGTAACTTCTATAAATGAATATATATTTTATGTATAAAATAACACTTGTTAATTATTGTGAAATATTGAAAGTAACTCAAAGACTGCTAGCAGTGGGGAACAGCTGTGCAATTATGAATTGTTGAAACATTGAAAGCTATTTAGCTAAAACCTGGCAAGTATGTTGATTATGTTGAAATAGAAAGATTTTTAAACTGGAGAAAATGTTTAGAAGATATATACAAGTGTATATCTATTACAGAAAGAAAACTGAATGACAATTTGGACTGATAAAGCTTAGAAGTGGCTATAGTTTTCCTTTACTAAGTTGCTTAAGATTTTTTGAATTGATTCTCTTTCTCCAGAAGAAAAAAAACCAAAGTGAAGCACCCACTCCCCTACCACCACCCCAGCCCCCCCAGTACGTGGAGCCCCGCATCCCGAGCAGGGCCTGCTCTTGCTGTGGTGTCCCTGCCAGGCTACGAAAGTGTTGTTGAGAGAAGGCACTGGCGGGAGTTGCTGAGTGGCACAATGATTTCCTAATCATCTAAGTGTGTTAGATTCACGGCAAAAGCAATTTCCTTAATGAATGAATTGGCTGCTGCCTGCATAAGTCCTTTGCCCAAAACTCTTACAAGAAGGATGACATTTAGATGTATTCTTTATCATTGACAGGCTATCCCTGGCAGATGACTGCCATGGGCTCATCTGTTTAAAAAAATATCAGGGTTTTATCAGCATTTTGAAGTAAGCCTCAGATTCAATCGAAGCCCAGATAACCTAAAATCTGCAATAATAATAATCAGTGAATGAAAGTCATAATTTCATCTTAGTTTTGTATTATGCTCTATCATTTTTTTCATTTTTAATTTATTTTTTGTTATTTTTGGCCATGCCACACGGCTTATGGGATCTTAGTTCCCTGAACAAGGATTGAACCTGGGCCCTGGCAGTGAAAGCGCCAAGCCCTAACCTCTGGACCACCAGGGAATTCTCTGTTTTTTTATTTTATAAGTTATTATTATTATCATTTTGTGCTCTATCATTCTGAAGGGGCTTTCTCACAAGACAATCAAGGGAGTATTCTCAAATGTACAACGTCTTGTAAAAGTACAAGCATAAATGATTGCTGTGTTATCATTTCCATATGAAGATGTGAGTCTTCAGATAAGACTCTGGGCGAATATTTGACGTCCCAGCCCCCATGCTTGGACATTCAAGCATTTTAAATAAATAGTAGTAGAAGTTGAAACGTATGGTGCCTGCCCACAGATCCCATGTGCCAGGTTCTGTGCTAAGCCAGACTCTCCACATACTGAATTGTTATAACAATTCCATCAAGAATGTGCTTTTCTTATTTTCATTTTTATGAAGAAACCGAGTCTCAGAGAGGTTAAGTAACTTGGCCAAGGTCACCCAGCTTATGTGTGGTAAAAATGAATTTGTGAAAATCATGTGAATTATTTATTTGATTAACTCATTTGTAAAGGCTATTATGTCTAATTAAACAGAGACTGTAGGTAGACAAAGATAATAATGTCTTGGAGGGGAATGTCTGGATTTAGAGGAGTGATTTTAAAAATTACCTTTTGAAGGAGACCTATCCTATGTGTCTATCCTACATTACACGTGATCTGTCAGGAAGATTGCCAGTGGAGGAGGTTATAAGCCCAGATTGTATTAGTAACCTTTACTTTGAAATTTGGTCCAAAAGACCTTTCCTTCATCTCAAGCTGGGATGGCCCTGTGATGACATCCCTTGGCAGACGGGACACCGTCTCCAAGGCTGATCTCATTGTCTGGAGCTCTTTCACCTGCAGTGAATGAGAATTTATTTGACCCTTTCAAGAAATTCAGATTCCGTCATATTTATGTGGCCCGGTTTAAGTGACAAGCACCGAATACGGTTGCTTTTAAGCAAGTTATTTTGTTTAACCAGGGGCTTAGCAGAGTTCCTGATTACATAGGTAGCTGTTCAGAGAAGAAAGAAACAATTTTATCCTCACAACATCTCTGACAAGTGGTTCCTAAATCTCTCACAATCTTGCATATGAGTAAACCAAGGCTTGGAGATGAAGCAAAGTGCTCAAAGCCATGTCGTTGTATAGGTAATGGAGTCTGATTTCAGATGCAGAAAATGCCAAGGACAGTGCCCTTTCCATTATATCTATAGCCCATTTTTGGAAAAATCTCAAGGGAAAAATCACAGCAAATTTTTAGAGTTCTGGTGATTTCTTCTCTCTGACCTCAGCACAAATTCCCACATAAACCAAGGACTGGCTGATGAATCAATAAATGAAAGGAAGTGCTTCTGCTACGTGCGGCTCATCAGTTTGCAGTTCCCAAAGTGGCTGGGATCCATTAGAGACTGAAGTGGCAGAGACCACTGTCAGCTGTGGTCTCCACTTCTTGGAGCAGAAGCCAGGAGAGAGCAGTCTGAAAACGTCTCATTCACACATTAGGTTGCTATTGTGGTCTTTTTCATGTTGCCACCAGAGCAACTGCTTGTGTTTTTATCCGTGGGCTGATTTTAGAGATCAGGTCAGCTTCTGCTTCTTGACTGGGTGGGGTCGTGGGTACGGGGTATAACAGATCCAAGCTTTCCCCGCCGAGGGTAAGAGTGGCTTAGACAAGGGGGGAGGACCCTTGTCCACTGAGGTGGACCCCCTGATTCATCAGTTTGCCAATGAGGAAGCTCCCCCATCAGCAAAAAAGGGAAAAAAGACTCAAGTTCTCCCCTTTTTTTTCTTTTTCCAGTTGAAGACCAGCCTTTGGAGGTTTCCAAAGTAGATGGTGCATCTCCCTTGGATGGACTGCATGAAGTAACATTCTGCAAATTGCTGTCAGAGGTCCTAAGAACACAAATCCATCTGGTTCCCATTCCTCGTCATTGAATGGCGTTTGCTTCAGCAGCCCACTGAGGGCTCTTTTCCTCGGAATTCTGAATTTGTAACTAGGAATCCGAGCTGGGAAGATGCTGAGTTCCATCAAGTGTGTGTTGGTGGGAGACTCTGCTGTGGGGAAAACCTCTCTGTTAGTGCGCTTCACCTCAGAGACCTTCCCAGAGGCCTACAAGCCCACAGTGTATGAAAATACAGGTGTAGACGTCTTCATGGATGGCATCCAGATCAGCCTGGGTCTCTGGGACACAGCTGGCAATGATGCCTTCAGGAGTATCCGCCCTCTGTCCTACCAGCAGGCAGACGTGGTGCTGATGTGCTACTCCGTGGCCAACCATAACTCCTTCCTGAACCTGAAGAACAAGTGGATTGGTGAAGTCAGGAGCAACCTGCCCTGCACTCCCGTGCTGGTGGTGGCCACTCAGACTGACCAGCGAGAGATGGGGCCCCACAGGGCTTCCTGCGTCAACGCTATAGAAGGAAAGAGACTGGCCCAGGAGGTGAGAGCCAAGGGCTACCTGGAGTGCTCAGCCCTCAGCAACCGGGGGGTACAGCAGGTATTTGAGTGTGCTGTCCGGACTGCCATCAACCAGGCCAGGAGACGCAACAGAAGGAGGTTCTTCTCCGTTAACGAGTGCAAGATCCTCTAAACCCCAAAGACTCCACCCAGCAGTCACTTACCGCAAAGACTAACTGGGACAGGGAGAGCAGGCAAGCCAGCAAGCGTCGATGCTCTTTCTGGGCACGTCCTAAGCAGCCTGAAGCAGCATGAGCCGCAGCAGGAAACCTTTCGGATACAGTTGTTGACGAGACTTGGCTACTGGATGTTTTTACGAAATACACTCTATCAAAGAACTCTTTGCCCATTACAGTTAGAAGATCCCTTGGGAAACTGTAATGAATATTCCACCTTCGATTATAAAACCAAAGTGGTCTCCATAATTTTGGATAATAAAGTGAGTTTTCCAAAGAATTCCATATTTAAAGACACATTGTATTTAAATAATAACAAAATAAATAGCACTGGTATATAATTAGTTTTCACACTTGGGAAGTCTTTTCCTACCTACTGACAAACACAAATTGATGTATGAGTGAAATGACCTTATAGGGCCCTGCCATATGTTTGTAGTGTCGGTATTTTCGTCTGAAGTAGTACTTTTGTTGAAATCACTTGCCAGCTAGATTTTATTAGGTAATCAAATTTTAAAATTACTGTAAACTGATCCTTGCAATTAATTTTCCACCCTCTTGTTATTCAGAGTTGTATATAAAATACAGTTCAATGACATAAGATACTTTAATACTGCCTAATGATTTTAAACAGCTGTCATTATATGTCTCTGTAATTATTTTTTTAAAAAAGCGCATTTCTTATGGTTTTGCCTTTCACCCAAAGAACTCCAGTTGTGTACTAAGTATTCTTCTGTCATTCCCCAAAACAGATTGAAGGAAAACCTCTCAGGTAGAGAATCAGACTGCTCGCAGTGATAGCAGCAGAACTTGGAACAGACGCGAGGAAGTCTTACTTTCATTTCAGAGACCACTACACTTTGCCTGCTTCTTCTGACACTGGGGTTCCTAGCTGGTCGTAGGTCTTGTGAAAGAGCAGGCTCAAAGTCTCTATAATTGTGATTTAGCAAATTTGTTATTTGAGCTCTAAACTGAGCTGGCATGCAACATAATTCATTAATTTTAGGACCTAATCAGAATAATTGGGATGGTGTCTACATGTATATGTATGTATTTAAGGGAAAAAAGGGAATTTATAGCTTTTACTAGTTCATGAATATGAAACACCTGAATGGAAAAAAGAATCACAAATTCCCAGCACAGGGAACAGGAAAACTATACAGCAATTGCTTAGATAATAAAAATTTCTCAAGGGAAATACTGAATCAATAGGGACATCCCTCCAACCCCCAACCACCATTCTGTCTAATAGCTTAAAAGCAATGGTATTGACCATCAGTGAAAGCTGAGAACAGAGGACTATGTAAATTAAGAAATCGTGAAGGCTGGAACCCAAGTGTTTCATTTACTCACCTAATCAAAACCTATAACTACTCTGAACCACGTTTATGGAAGTACATCATTGGTTTGGTGTAACATGCCATTACACACCAATGGTAAGGCAGTTGGCATAAATGACTATGATTAGACCTATGCTGACATAACCAAACTAATTTTTCAGTTTCCTTATGTGGTCAATTCTTTATAGCTATAATAGATGTCAAAATCAAATGTGTGCTCATCTCCACACTGCCTTCTCTTTTTCCTCTTCTCCCATCCACATTCAGGAAAAGGGCTGGGACCAGGGTCTGAGTCTCTGCGTCCAAGGTTCCCTCAATCCTCTGGGACTGACATATCTGCCTTCGCCCGGACAGCTCCAGCTCTCCAGTCCCACAGCTCATCCTCGGCTCTGTGTCACCTGTGTCCCTTGACTTGAGAGCTACTATATCCAGCTGTCTATGTTGGGCATCCAGAGGGTTGGAGGGCTTCAAAGCTGGCCAGGCAAGGGAGGCGATGGGAGCGCATCTCCTTGTGATATCCCTGTTGACCCGCCTCCTCTTCTCCAACAATTGCAAATGGTCTTAAATAACTTCTGCAGATTTTCCTTCAGGGCCTGTCTAAGGTAGGCGGTATTTAACATGATAGCAGGAATAAATTTCTAATGACTAACATTGGTTGTCCCAAAGTTTTTCCTTCTTTCTTGTTGAAGGGAGATTGGCAGGGGCTGGGATATGAAAATGGGAAGGGCCCAGATAACTGATTCTAAGTGAGGGAAGAGGTGGTGATTCCACGGTGGAAGCGGTGGAGGAAGAGAAGGTCATAGAGGGTGTGGTCAAATGACTTTGCCTTCATCTGGGCCACAGATGAGCCCTCTGCTTGCTGGCTGGAGCCAAGCTTAAAGGCTGTCTCTGGGAACCCTCACACCTGAGAACAGGAATCCACGTGTAAACCCTCCCCAGCAATGGGACCTGGCAGAAACAGTGGCCCGCTGGCATCTGTCTCCCCTACTAGATGATCATTCTTGAAGGCTGGGCCACCTCCTGTTCATCTCGGTGTTCCCAGGGCCTAGCTCAGGGAAAGAAGCATAGCGAAACAAAGTTGTGTTGAACTGAATTGGAGAGAAGGACGAGAATTGGGCTGATGTGCCGCGAAGTGCTTATGGGAATGAAGCAGACCTCCACCAGCCCTGGGGGGTGGGGGACAGGGGTGGGGAAGAAGCAAAAATGGGTCATTGTGTTAGAATCCATGCAGTGTATGTTCTACATGGCTGTTTATCTATATTTCCTGCCTCGACTCAGGCTATGTTTCTTCCCCTTCAAAACTTTCAGTGCCTTTTTGTAGACTATTGTACGCTGATTTCTAACCATGCCAAATAGCAACGTTAAATATGCTCTTTGTTTACGTGAAAGGGTTGCTTTGAGTGGGTAGCTCATCCTATTCTGCTTTACCTTGTACTGACTAATGGGGCGGCCGAAGCGAGTGTGATGAAATGAGGCTGAGCGACAAGAAAGCAGAAGGCATCCCGACGGTGACAGTTTGCGGAGGGCTCCAGATGTGCTGACCCCTGTGCTAAGCACCTGAGCGTGTGTTATCTCACCCTGTGGGGTGAGCACCACCTTACACGGGGAAACTGAGGCCTGGCGCAGCAGGTGAGTGGCAGCATCAGGAGTCTCGAGTGGGTCTGTCAGACTCCAAAGCTGTGCTCAAGACCACTGTGCCCCACTTCCGCCCAGAGCAGCCCAGCTGTATGGTTTTGCCACATCTCATCTCATGTAACCTTGCAGGCCCCAACCCTACTAGTCCCTGTATTTTAAAACTTATTTTTAATAAAATATTCCCAGTCTGATCTCTATCTTCCCCTTTTATTTTTGTTTCTGGCAATAAGAAAGGGACCCACCTAAGTCACGGAGCACCAACATTTGCAAAGGTGTCTGCTTTAAACCTTGGCTTTTAAGTATAATTTTATAGGTTGACTGCATGTGAATTGGCAGAAATGAAATACATCATGATTTGATGCTTTAAAAACCTTGGAAAAAATTCTCTTTTTCTTACTTCACTTTTCCACGCCTCAGGTTTCAGGTATCTCCTTTGAATGAGGGAGTGACAGGGGAGAGGAAAGCCCGGTTCTTTCCTTTTAAGGATTTGGTACCGAGGAAGGGCACTTTACCCATCATGAGATGGGATGAAAGGGTTCCAGTGTGGCACATCTATAGGGTTACGATACGATGGAAGGGACAGGGCATCTGCAAGTGTTCATCCCCAGTGCCGAGAAGACTATCTTATGGGTTGAGTCAGATCAGAGCAACTCAAGGGTAGGGTCCTATTTTCCCTCAGGCTGTATCTCTTCTGATAAAGCAAAGAAACATTAATCACTAGCCAAGATCCTGAGCAGTTTTTCACCAGAAAAGATAAAACAAGCCACGGAAATTACTTGTAACGTAAAGTTCCTGAAGAGTACTTGATTCGACCTAAAGTTCATGTTTTGGTCAATTCTAAAATATATCCTGACATGGGACATAATCCTTAATGGTAGATAGACAGCAATAATGGGGGAGTAAGAGGCAGACATATTTGGGAGTCACAAAGTCTGGGTCATGTGTCTTTCAGCCTCAATTTCCTTAACTTAAAACAGTAATTCCTGGATTCCTCTAAGAATTCGTGCAATAGTATTCATACAATAATAGCTTTATATCTGTGAACTATTGTTCAAATGGATGTGTCGTTACGGTTTTGGTGGACCTCTATGCAGATACATAGGCTGAACATTCTAGATCAGATCAGAATATTCTAGAACTTGTTGATAGTGGGCCACACGATGGGAAACCTACACAGAAGCAGGTGCCATTTGTAGCAGTGCTAGATAGAGCAAGATGAGTAAAATTACACGTAATGATAGTGGAAACAAACTACATTTGATTCCTACTGGCTCCAGCTTTGTGCTAGGCACTTTACATACACCATGTCATTGAATCCTCAGAACATGCTCATAAGGTAGATATTATTCTCGTTCTGTTGATAAGCAACTGAGGCTCAGACTGATATATGGAGATATTGCCCTTGTACAGTTACTTTTCAAAACATCCCAGTTTTACTATGTAATTTTGGTTTAATTAAACTTGACCAGCTAAAAATTATATGGTGAATTATATTTAATGTTCATTACACTCGCTAACTTAGCTAAGATGGTGAGAATGATCCCTGTTACACGCTAATGATTAGGGCTTAGCAGCCTTCCTTCATGCACTTCCTTTTGTCACTTTTCCTATGAAAAAGTCTCAGGTGGTTCCTACCCCACTGCCATGGTGGTCTCTGCTGGCTGTTCCCACTCCCCGTTTCCATTTGCCACCCTTGGCTGCCCTCCCCTGTGGCTGAGAGGCTAACCCTGTGGGCTGCATCACCCAGGAACTCTTCCTGGCTGGCTTCTACTTGGAGGCAGCTGGTGGGAGACTCTGGCTGGAAGTCAGAGGGTAGGAGGAGAGAATAGTTGGGTGTTTTTTCCTACTTCTTTCCTGCTTGGGTGATGCTTATCTGTCCATAGTTGTGAATCCCTCCCACCTGCTGAGCAGCTTCTCCTCCACATCACCAGCTTTCATGGGGCCCCAGGATGGTATTTCCTCTGTCTGCCTCTCCGTCCTGTAGGAAGTAATGGCTTCCTGCTGGTGCTAGTCTTGGGATGCAGCAACATCCCTCCTGTGTTAACCCAGACCTCTACAAGTAGTGCCTTCATTCAGATCTCTTCATCTGAACCATCTGGAATAAATTTGGTTTCCTATGGAATTTTGACTGATATACTCACCAAATATTAAAAGTCATCTATATGTTCTGGTAGTAAGTGAGTACACATAACTCTTCTGAAGGATATGGGTTTGGCAGCCTGGCTAACTCTTCTGTCCTGAGCCTCAAAAGCCAGGAAATATCACTCTCTACTTCTATTTGCTTGGAAGAGAAAGGAGTGTGCTGATTAATTCTAATCTGAATATGCAAAAGAATAGTTCTGGGAGGGCAAAGTTCAAGAATTGTGGGGTTTCTAATGACATATTTATATTAAGAAGCTTTTATCCATAATATATAAAGAACTACTATGAATCATCAAGAAAAACAACCCAATTTTAAAAATGCACATTTCTCAGAAAAAGAAATATGCATAACCAATAAACCATAGAAAAGGTGCTCAATCTCACCAGTAGCAGGGAAATGCAAACAAAATCCACAATGAGATATCACTTTCCTACTACCATATTGGTGGAGAATTAAAAAGTATGACTATGGGGCACTGGCAAGGGTATGAAACAATAGGAAACCTTATATGCTTCTTGTGGGCATATAAGTTGATATAACATTTTGGCATTACTTAGTAGTATTGAATATCCTATACCCTTGACCTAGACATTTCATGCCCTAGAGATATACTTACACAGACTTCCCAGGAGACCTGTATGTAAACGTTCTTAGTAGCATTGTAGATAGTAGCAAAAACTACAAACAACACAATGTAATCAAGAGAGAATGGCTAAATAAATTTTGGTATATTCTCACATAGAATACTATGCAACAATGAAAATGAATGAACTGTAGCTGTATGTATCAATATAAATTAATGTAGACAATACTGAGAAAAAAGCAAGTAGTCAAATAATATATGTATTATGATTGCATTTAAGTGAAGTTCAAATGCAAGCAAAGCTTAACAATACAATACTTAGGGTCAAAAACATTTTAAAGCATGGGAATGATTAACACAGCATTTAATTAAGTGGTTACCTCTCCTAGGGAGATAAGGGAATACAACTGAGCAGGGTCACCCAGGGATGTCACAGGTATCGTTCTATTTCTTAAGTTTGGGAAGTGGGTACAAGAATGATCATTTAATTTTTTCTGTTATTTATTCTTCAAAAATATTCCTATGTGTTTTATACACTCTTTTGTGTGCCTGATATAATTCATAATTTTAAAAGGTTTTTAAGGACTTCCCTGGTGGTCCGCGGTTAGGACTCCGTGCTCTCACTGTCAAGGGCCCAGGTTCGATCCCTGGTCAGGGAGCTAAGATCCCACATGCCGCACGGTGTGGCAAAAAAAAAACAAAAAACTTTTTTTTTAAAGTTCAGGTTGTACAGTCAAATTCCCAGAATTTCAGCTCTGCCCCTCAGTAGCTTTGCAGCCTTGTTCAAGTTAACTAGCCTTTCTGTACATCAATTTCCTCATCTGTAAAATGGAGAAAATAACATCACAGGGCGGTGAGGATTAAAGAAAAGAATGAATACAGGTAAAGTCTGCACTATGTCTGGCACATAGCAAGTTTTCAATAAATGGCAGCTCTATCATTCAATTGTCATCCTCCCTCAGAGCTGGGAGGATCCTGATCTTTAGTGGGTGAAGACATTAAGATCTGGGGACAGTTAAATGACCTTCCCAAAGCTCTATGAGCTGGTGGCAGACTCAGCCCACCTCACTCTCCCTACCACATTTTGGGTGTTCTTTCTCTAAGCTTCATGAGAGCAGAGAGGTTTGGTTTTACTTGTTCACTTTTTATAAGCTCACTTTTCAATCCAGGTTTCCTGTACTCTATAATTTGCAGTATTTTTTCTTAGCACAAAGCAGGTGCCTTTCAGTGCCTTACAGAAGGGATCAACAGAGAATCCTTTATCTTATTTATTCATTCAGCATTTACTAGGCTCCTTTTGTTCTTTCAGGGGGTGATACTAGGCTTCTTGCGTTCTCTCAGGGGGTGATTCAAAGAAAGTAGAGGACGTCACTAAAAGAGACATCGATCCGAGCATCTCTCCATCGCTGGATTTACAATATTGTTTCATAATTATGTGTTCATGTTTCCATTCCCCCATTGGACCGTGACCTTCTTAGCAACAAGACTGCAAATAGCCAAAGCTGCTGCTTTTGTGGAGTTTAGGATCTAGTTAGGTAGGGATAGCTGTGTATGGGCAGATAATAATTATGTAAACGAATCTGATAAATATGGATGGGTGATCAGTACTATAAGGAAATAAATTAGGAAAAGGGAGGGAGGACACTTGGTAGTTTATCCTCTTAATTGAGGAGAAGCCTGGTTGATGTAGACAGACTGCATCATTTAAAAATAAACCACCCCGGGCTTCCCTGGTGGCTCAGTGGTTGGGAGTCCACCTGCCGATGCAGGGGACATGGGTTCATGCCCCGGTCTGGGAAGTTCCCACATGCCACAGAGTGCCTGGGCCCGTGAGCCATGGCCGCTGAGCCTGCGCGTCCGGAGCCTGTGCTCCGCAACAGGAGAGGCCACAACAGTGAGAAGCCCACGTACAGCAAAAAAATAAATAAATAAAAATAAACCACCCCCCTGAAAAAGAAAGCAGGCTTAACTTTTTCTCTGCTGGCCTCAAAAAAGGGACACACAGCTTTTCACAACAATCAGTGTTCAATACCCATTTCCCTCCAGAAGTGACTGACTTGGGGGATTCCAACCCACCTGACTGTTGGGTTAGGGCTGTTCCAAAGGATGGATTAGAAGAGACTGGCACAGAAAAGTGACATGATTTACAGAAGCTGGGGTTTACACAGGCAAGTGGTTTCCAACAGATTCTGAAAACAAGGAAGGAAATGACTAGAACTCAGGGTCTAGATAGGACTCAAAGTGGAGCCAAAAGCTTGCCTGCTGGGACTTGTGGAGCAATTCCAAGAATATGTGTGTGGACGTGGTAGCACAGGCGTGAGAAACAGCAAGGTTACAACATGCTAGAGCCCATCTACTGATGCAGTTGCAGTGCTTGCTCTTTATGGCTGTGTTGTTTAAATAGAACACAGTAAGTTGCCCTAATCTGTCTTTGCTCTGTGGAAGTTTCACCCTGATGGAAACAGGAGGGGTGCAATTTACGAGTGAGTCACTGGAATTAACCAAAGAGCAGTTGTTGGGTGGTAAAGCTGTCCTCTCAGGGAACTAAAGATTTACTGAGGATTTTGATTGACAATGTTTTTTATTAAGTTTTCGGAAAGCCCCCAATAAATCACTGCATGTATGTACTTCTCAAATACATCTCTCTTTCCCTCTTTTCTCCTCCTTTTCATCATTTCCCTCTGCAGCTAGGTACCCCTGTCACCTGTCTTTGGTTGCTCCAGCATCTGAAATGGTGCCGTGCCCATAGTAGATGCTGACCTCTATTTCTTTTTTATTTTATTTTTATTTTATTTTTTTTGTGGCCTCACTGCTGTGGCCTCTCACTGCAGAGCACAGGCTCCGGATGCACAGGCTCAGCGGCCATGGCTCACGGACCCAGCCACTCCGTGGCACGTGGGATCTTCCCGGACCGGGGCACGAACCCATGTCCCCTGCATCGGCAGGCGGACTCTCAACCACTGCGCCACCAGGGAAGCCCTGACCTCTGTTTCTTGAGTAAATCAATCCTTATTATCACCATCACACACATCCATTCATACAGCACTTTAAAAGTGTCCAAAGTGCTTTTCCATGCCTTCTGGTACTAATTGCCAGTATTTGCTTAGCACTCTCTAAACAATCAAGTACTTTGTTTATGTTGTCACCCATGACGTCACAACAATGCTGTGGGTTATCATTATTTGGCCCATTTTACAGGCAAGGAAGCTAAGGCTCTGGAAGGTTAAATGACTCATCTATGCGCACTTAACTGACACTTGGCAGACTCAGGATCGTGCTTAGATCTCTTGGCTCCAAACTCCCCTTTTTCCATGTCACTAAGCAAGCTTTCATCTGAGGCTCAAGACGACCCTGTGAAGAAGAAATGAGAGAGATGAGGCCCAGGAAGGTGATGTGACATGTCCAGGCCATGCACACAGTTACTGACCAGAAGAGAGGTCTCTGTTTCTAAGCCCTGGCCGTCAATATTATCATTCTTATTATCATAACGTGTTTTAAAAAAATTGGAAATTGCTATGTGGTTGTCTCTGATCAACAAATGGAAAAATCTGAAAGAGGGAAATTATCTGTTAATCTAGGTCTAAACCATATTTGCATTAATTCTCTGGATACTGCCTGCAAACTCACACTAATTTTTTTCTCTCCTTCTATTAGTGTGTATACTTCCATTGAGAGTATAATATATAAATCAACATGGCTGGAACATTTTCTTCCGTTTCTCTATTATTTTTGTTAAATTATTATACTATATAGTATCAATGTTTATATAATATATTGTATTATATATTATTACTATTATTATATTATTATGTGCTATTATTAGACCCACATTTTTGGAGCTGGAAGAAAACTCAGGGAGGATTTAACACAAGCTCATCACTTTGCAGATGAGGAAACTGACTCTCCAAGTTGCCCAAGGACACACAGCTGGCTGCAGGCAAAGCTGGGACCTTGAGAGCCAGGTCTCAGCTCCCAGGAGCTCTTCTATCTTCCCTCAGGCCTCAAACCTCCCAGCCTCTATCTACCTAGTTTCAGGTTTCAACGATGGAAGTTTAAAGGTTTACCCTTTGCTTAAAACGTCAGAGGCACTGGCAGGTGATTAAAAAAAGAAAAGAAAATGTCAGAGGGAAAGGCCAACACATGAAACCAGCAACGGTAGAAGTGCAGGAAGACACAGGACAGAGCAGCCAGCCAGCAGCGCTGCCTTGTGTGTTATTAACAAGCTCAGCAGCCAGAGCTATGAGCCCTGAACAACTCAGAGCTGGGCCTTCATGGGCTCAGGGGGAATCTGAGAGAGGCTCTCCCTTCTTCCACCCAAATACTCAGAAGGGAAATTTGCAAGCCAGCCTGGTTGTGACAGGTTAAAACAGTCATAGAGGAAAGAGATTCTTTACATAGATATGTATTTCTATATCTGTCCCCCCAGATTATACAAATATTGCATGCTTTTTTTTTTTTTTTTTTGCAGTACGTGGGCCTCTCACTGCTGGGCCCCTCCCGCTGCGGAGCACAGGCTCCAGACGTGCAGGCCCAGTGGCCATGGCTCACGGGCCCAGCCGCTCCGCGGCATGTGGGATCTTCTCGGACCGGGGCACGAACCCGCGTCCCCTGCATTGGCAGGCGGACTCTCAACCACTGCGCCACCAGGGAAGCCCTGCTTATTGTTTAAAAAATTAGAAAAAAACAGCAAAGCAAAAGACAATAATTAAAATCACTGTTACATCATTTTTTGTATTTACCCCTACAGAATTTTTCTTATACACTTATGCATGTATTTTTGAAAAAATAGGATCATATAGTAAAATCTGATTTCCAATCTACTTTTTAAAATTTACTATATTGTGCACAGCTTTCTATGTTGGCATGTTAATGAATATACATACTCTTATGCTGTTGTATGTAAAGGCAGCATGGTAACTATTCCAGATTTTTCCAAGGAACCTGTAACCATATGTTTGTTAATTGCATCTATGGGCATGTATTGAACTGTGTATGGGAAATGTGTGTGTGTGTGTGTGTGTGTGTGTGTGTGTGGCCTTGCTTAAAGCTGTAGTAAAAACCACAGATATATCTGGCACTATGTGCTTTATGTATGTTAATTTATTTTCTTGTAAGCACTCAAGATGAAGTTAATATTATCGTCCCCATTTTACAGATGAGGAAACTTACCCAAAGTCAGTCACCTAGCATGTGTCAGAGTCAAGATTCAGTCCAGGCAATCTGGCCCAAGCCTGTGCTCCTGACACCACACTTCCAAGAATGGGTCCACCTATTTGGTTCCACACTCCAGCTCCTCGGTTACAAAACTGGAGGGCCTGTAGGAACATCCAGTCCTAGAAAGAAAAGTCTTAGTATGACAGATGTGAAGTCCAGAGAGTTCTTGACTTTATTATCAAGTCGCCTGTAAGTTCATCACAGAGTTTGACGATCATCCATCCAGCTGCTCTTTCTCTGGTCTTCTCTGACCATCTTCCCCCCACAGACCCCCCCCCCCCCCACAAAACCCATCTTCTTCTACCTTCTCAGCCCTTCCCGCAGCCTTGGGCTCCATGTAGAAGGTCCCAGTGGAGGCTTAAGCCCTTCAGAGTGAAACAGCTATAAAACAAACACACCTTTCTTTGGTTACTATTGACAACTGTCAGACAGAACTATTTGGTGTTAGGCTCTCACAGTCACTTTCTTTCATTTTACCCGACTCCCTCCCAGGAAGGGCTGGGAGGGGGCCTTGGGGAGGAAGGAAAGAGGGGTGAGAGGGGAAGAAAACCCCCATCCTGCCACAACACAGAGCCTCGGATTTTGCTCTGCTTTGATGCTAACGTCTCTGATTCTCCCTGGTTCGTTCTGAAGTTGGGGGGTGGGGGAGGGAGGAGGGCATGAGGGCAGCTGAGCCTCCAAGCAATGGCATGGCTCTAAGAAGCTGTTTGACGAGGACCCTTGAATGGACGCCTCTATTTCCCTCCCCTCCAAAGAATGACAGTCACCTTGGGTAAGTCTGTTGTTAGAGTTGGATGGCTGGAGGTTTGTGTAGGATGGACTCAGGGTCTCTTCTCTTCCAGGAGGTTTTCAGAATGGAACTTTTCATGTAAGAAAGTCATCTGGTCTTTCCAGTGGGTCTGTGATCTTCTGATTAAACCACTGTGGTAAAAGACCTTTTCTTTTTCTTTATTTCCAACCATTGCAGACAAATACTGCTTAAAAGTACAATAAATTCCAAGAAGAAGAAGAAGGAGGAGGAGGACAGAGAAGGAAAGACAAAGATTTAATAGGAAAAAAAATGAAGTAAAAAAAAGACATACGGGACTTCCCTGGTGGCGCAGTGGTTAAGAATCTGCCTGCCAATGCAGGAGACACAGGTTCAAGCCCTGGTCCGGGAAGATCCCACATGCCACAGGGCAACTAAGCCCGTGCGCCACAACTACTAAGCCTGCGCTCTAGAACCCGCGAGCCACAACTACGGAGTCCACATGCTGCAACTACTGAAACCCGCGCACCTAGAGCCCGCTCTTCGCAATGAGAGAAGCCACCTCAATGAAAAGCCCGTGTACCGCAACAAAGGGTAGCCCCCGCTCGCCGCAACTAGAGAAAGCCCGAGCAGCAATGAAGACCCAACACTGCCAAAAAAAAAAAAGACTTAAAATGCAAGTCCCATTTTTATTATTAGATTCAATAGACATTAGCCAATTGCTAAAAAACTTTCTAATCTAAACTCCTGATTTCTGTGCTTATCTTGCTGTGGTCCAGTAACAGTCTGAAGACCTGTCTGCCTGGTGTTTGGATCACACTGCGAGCAGCTATGATCTAGTTCACTCATTTCTTTGCCGGAAAAGTTCATTCGTTCACTCATTTATTCTCTGAATAAACATTTGTTAAGCATCTGTTACAGGCAGGGCATATAGGTTAATCCTGACTTCCTCAGGATTACAGTGACACCATGATTGTGTGTTATTTTTACATAATTAAATTGCAATCATCATAGTATATATCAATATAATATGATGTTCACTGTAATAGCTTTGGAAAGAAAAATTGTCGCAGACCTGGTCTGGGACAGACCCTTTCTGTGTGTGATATAATTCAAAACCTCTTTCTGGGAAGAAAATCAATGCTCCTGATAAAACACCTATGCAATTTTCTGATCGACTGCAATGGTATTGAGACTTGTTCCAGGAAACCAGTCACCCTCGCACTTCCTTCCCCCCACCCCCAGCTGACCGTCAGACACAGTCTAGTTGACCTTTAACCAGACAGTCTTTCCTTTCCTTTTCTAGTCTGATTATCTGGCCATCCCTATCAAGTGTGAAGCTTTGAAATGGACTCCTAGAGGCCTCTTCCCTTGGAGAAAGCCTGCAAGAGTTTGACACATGATCATATCTAAGGAAGGAGGTGACAATTCTCATGGGTTGGTGGAGTTGGCAGGAACCCATGACCTTGAGCAAGCTTTATAATATTTCTGAGTCTCAGTTTTTTCATCTATGAAATGGAAAGACTAATACCTCAGGTTGTGAGAATTAGGTGAGGCATTGGATGGAAAGGGGTTGGTAGGTAAGGAGTGCACCATAAGTGTTCACCATTTGTTATGATGATGACTGTGGATTCCTGATCTCCTTGGAATCAAAAGCCCTGTGGTACCAGGTTCCTCCTCTGCTCCAAATCAAGCTCTGGACCTTAGCTTGCTCTATGCGATGCCTAGAGGGAACAGACCCACCAAGGGGCT
The DNA here is from genome assembly GCF_003676395.1 of Aethalodelphis obliquidens. Taxonomy (NCBI): domain Eukaryota; kingdom Metazoa; phylum Chordata; class Mammalia; order Artiodactyla; family Delphinidae; genus Aethalodelphis; species Aethalodelphis obliquidens. Next base: position 11,573,611 of record NW_020837950.1, on the reverse strand, counting down.
CAGGAAAGGAACTGCCTAGAGCAGCAGAAGCCCAGTTCCTCAGGGGGAGGAGGGGACAGCCTGAAGTGGGTAAGTCAGCCAGGCTTGCATATGGGGTAACACTCACATTTCCCACACTTTGAAAGTTCCCTCTAAGGTAAAGGGGAGGGGATTAAGCTCGAGTCGCCTTGGGGCCAATTCTGGCTGAAAGACTTACAGCAGGTGTGTGATCTGGAAGCCAGCCAAGCAGACTCACCCCACATCTGTGGGAGAAGGCAGTGGTCTCCTGTGGTTTCAGTCCTGTGGCTGTTACTCAGGCACTGTTTATGGGCTGCCCTTTTTCACAGCTTTTCTCTTAGCTTGAGGCTGGGGTTGAGGGGAGGAGGGAGGCTGCTGAATTCTGCTGGTTCTCTTTCGTCCGTTCTGCTCTTGACAGAAGAAGCACATGTGTCATGTAGTGAATAATTTTCCTCTTTTAACCTCAATCTGCTTTTTCTGAGAGAATGACGTCTGTGTAAGAGGCTCTGGAAGAGGCAGGAGGGGGAGACAGAGGAGGAGTCAAGGGAGGGAGAGGAAAGGAGATGGGAGTCTGGCCAATGTCCCCAGACCACTTTATATTGTGGAGACTTACAAACTGACCATTCTCTGCCACGGCCCCCAGGGGTAAAAGGAAGAGGAGGACGCAGGAGAAGAGAAAGAGTGTTTGCGCGTGGTACAGCGATGCCAGCTGGCAGGGCACCTTTGTGAGGATTAGAAATGCTGCCTTCTCTGGGTGCACCTGACCCCGCACCAGCCAGCAGAGATTGGCAAGCACAGCACAGGCTGGCTTTCAGTCTCCACTGTCCCCTCTGCCTAGAGTTTTGTTCAGTGAACAGCCTGCACAACTGTGACCAGCAGCCCTGACTGGGGGAAGACAGTTCCCAAATTCAGTGGCAGATGAGGGCTCACAAGAAACTGAGATAAGAAGCAAAGAGGTAACACCTGCTCTTGGTTATGACTACCATGTCTGGTGGGTATAAAGCTACAGTCCATTTCCGGAAAGAAAGCCTTACTACTGGGAAGTCCCTCTACTCATCGAGTATAGCTCTTTACTTTCTCCACGAAGCATCAGTCAAACCCTATGTAATCTAGTTCTCCCCCTCCTTTTCCACCAAACTTGGACTCTGTCCCTGTTTCCCCGCCGTATTTCTTCTTTTGGGCTCCCTAGGAAGGGGCTTCCTGGACTTCAGAGTGAAATCTCTACCCCCAACATTTCTGCTACTAATACTCACTACCACGTACAGGAAAACTCTGGTGCCTTATTCTGCTGAATCTTTTTTTATTTTTTAATTTTTTTCCTCTTATCAAATGACACCTCTTTTAGAAAGAAGGAGATGAAAAAGCTAAGAGGGTAAAGGAACATGAGAGTGGAGAAAATCCTGCCTAGTCACACATAGTTTTTTGCTTTAATTTATTTTCTTCCCCTGTGGAGAGAATGTTTAAAGCTTTCATCAGATTGTCAAAGGAATCCATGAGCCTAAAATTTCAAGAGCCGCTGCTATAAAATGACTCACAGAGTCTAAACAAAAGGGGCATAGAAAGTTCAGGGAGGGTTTATTAAATTTATTTTATCCCACTGTCTGATTTTCAGCAGCTTATCTAATTTCTTTCAGACCACGGGCATGAACACCGCTGCTTATTCTCCTGCCTGTCCTGGATGGCCCCCAGAATCACATTATTCTAATTGCCAGCTAGCAGGCCTCCCATTCTTCAGCCCCTCAGGCTCCACATGTCACCAGAGTTATAATCCTAAAACGTATCTTTCATCATATCTTCACCAAACTCCAAGCAGCTCATTGGCGTTAAACTCCTCCATCGTCTGGCCCACTCAACCTCCCTGACCTTATCATGCTCTGTTCTTTAGCCAGCCCTCCATGCCAGCCGGGTTGGTCAATGTACTGCTCACGACATGGACATTGTGACCATCGACCTCCAAGTCATTACCCTTAATCTAGGTCTTTGTCACCCCTTTCCCCTCAGTTTTCCAGAACCTTCCATCATTTAAGGCCAGCTCTCTGAAGTGGTATGCCCTGCTTCTGTGTTCCCACAGCACCCCGTTTTCCCCATCACAGACCCCATGACTGTGTGCAGTAACTCTTGCCTGCTCTCTTCATCTCTCCCACTGGTCAGTGAGTTTCTTCCGGATAGGGGTTGTGTTTGGCCAATGTTCCCAATATTGCCTGGAAGTTAGTATGTGCTTGGATACTTAAATATTTATTGGATAACTGAAGTTTTCTCTGACAATTATAGTGCATGCCCCCTCTGGGCCTGTATTTCCCCGAACTTCTATTATATTTATTGTTTCTACCAGGGACCGATAATCAGAATTACTGGAAGAGTTTTTTTTTTTTTTTTTTTTTTTTAAGGTAGAGCTTATTAATTAATTTATTTATTTTTGCTGTGTTGGGTCTTCGTTTCTGTGCGAGGGCTTTCTCTAGTTGCGGCGAGTGGGGGCCACTCTTCATCACGGTGCGCGGGCCGCTCACTATTGCGGCCTCTCTCGTCGCAGAGCACAGGCTCCAGACGCGCAGGCTCAGTAGTTGTGGCTCACGGGCCCAGTCGCTCCGAGGCATGCGGGATCCTCCCAGACCAGGGCTTGAACACGTGTCCCCTGCATTAGCAGGCAGACTCCCAACCACTGCGCCACCAGGGAAGCCCTGGAAGAGTTTTATAAAATACAAATTCTCAGAGCTCTATCCCAGCTCTACTGCATCAGGATCTAGAGGGATGGTCACCAGAATATGTATTTCTACAAAGTTCCCTAGATGTTTTTGATAACCTAGTTTGCTTTATATCTCAAACTTTTTTGTCTTGGGGCCACTTTACACTCTTAAAAATCACTGAAAAATCTAAAGAGTTTTTGTTGATGTGCATTGCAGTTATTAATGTTAACCAAACTAAAATTACAATGGATAAATGACAAAATATTTATATATTAATTCATTCAAAGTAACAATAATAGATCCATTAAATGTTAACATAAATGACACATTCTTTTTTGTTTGTGTGTTTATTGAATTTTATTTTATTTATTTTTTGTACAGCAGGTTCTTATTAGTTATCTATTTTATACATATTAGTGTATACATGTCTATCCCAACCTCCCAGTTCATCCCACCACCACCACCCCACCACTTTCTCCCCTTGGTGTCCATACATTTGTTCTCTACATCTGCGAATGACACATTCTTAAATAAAAAATGTTTTCCTAAACAACAGTTTTAATGAGAAGAGTACCATTGTTTTATATTTTTGCAAATTGCTTTAATGTCTAACTTAATAGATGATAGTTGGATTGCATATCTGTCTTTGCATTCAGTCTGGTGCAATTTGCCATGTGTGGTTTTGGATGCAATATATGAAGAAAATTCAGCTTCACATGAACAAAAAGAAGTATTTTCATAGACTTTTCAGATCATTGTGGATATTTTTCTTTGAAAGTACTCCAAAAATTGATGTTATAGTTTCTTAAAAGTTAGTTGCAATGTGGAATCCGGAACCATATCAATGAACTCTGAACTCTTGTAGAGAATGAGCGAAACAGACAAGTAAGTCCTTAGTATTATTATGAACATAGTTTTGACTATTTTTTGAGGTTCCTACGGTGATCTATTGTTCATTATTTTTACAACTTTTTCATGAAGATAATTCTCAGATTGTTTAATTCATTCAACAATTATTGTTGAGTGCTGTGTGCCAGGTGGTGTTCTGGGCATTGAAGTTCTAAATGTAACTGATCCCACAACAAAATTATATTGATGAGAGAGGCCCCAGTTTCAGAGTTGCTGCTAGTCCATTTGGTACCTTTGTGTAAATTAGAAAAAGTCACTTCGTCTGAAGTATCATGGGCACACACTTCTGCAAGCAGTGCCCCCTCCTTCAGGCGGACATAACTTGCACTGGACACAGGGCTTGGTGAGAGGACTGTGGGTATAATTGTAGCCACCACTCACTTGTTGGTGGAGTACTTTTTTGCAGTGAACAACTTAGGCAACTGCTCGTGGTAGCCTTACGTGTTTTACATTTCTCTTGTTCCCTAAGCTGGTTGGCCTTAGAGCCAGAATTTGAACCCAAGTGGTGAGGCTCCAGAAGGTTCCAGTAAGTCTGTGACCTTAACCACTAGACTATGCAATTCCTGATGCATAGCGGACTGACACCAAGTGGGAGGGGTGTGGGTAGTACTTGTAATATTACATCCTCTTAGGCTTAACAGATTTCTATTAAGAGATTTATATGACTTGACAAATGTGGTACTTCCTAAAGACAATAAAATAGAGGGACATGTCCACAGTTCTCTTCAGCACAAACATATGTTCAACAACTACAAAGAATGCTGGTCCACTTTGGTGTTAACTAACAAAACTTTGTCACTGAGGCATGCATGAACCTCTCAGCCAAGTGACATTATTATCTGGGCACTTACACTGTCTTCAACTGTGTCAAATGCTACTGAGGTTCAAGTGGAAGAGAAGTGAGAATTGGCCATTGGATTTATTAACACAGTAGTGACCTTGTCAAGAGCAGTTTCATCCAAAAGTTGTTGGCAAAAGATTGATTGGTGTATGTTCTGTAGAGAATTTTTCGACTGGGTCTAACTGAAACGTTAAAGAATGGGCCTTCGTCATCTGTATTTCTACAGATCTCTGTATTTTGTAGAGTTATATTTCATTCCTTTGCTACGGCGTGAATCTGTGCAAAGGTTGGAGATGCAGTTCTGCAGACATCTTGGATGCAGGTGCCTTCAAATTTGTGGTGGAGTCAGGGACCCACTGTCTGCGGCAGAGTGATGAGACTGCCTAGAACGTGGTTACCTGAGAATAGCTGAGGTCTGGGGGAGTTTCTCACCATCTAATCAAAGCTCACACCTGCAGCCCTTCCTGCACCTGCGTGTGGAGCACTATGAAAACAGGCAACCCAACAAGTACGGACAGCTTGACGATGACTGAGGGCCCAAGGATGTGGTTGATGGGGGGTGGGGAAGGGAGGGAGACAGAGACGGGGAGAGGACAAGTGAATTTTTCAATGCTTCCGAGAATCATCTGAACAGAGATTAAAGCTCTGAGGAAGGGGCCAGGAGGGAGTTAAACGAGGCCTGGCAAAATCAAGCTTGGACTGGAGCTCTGTGTGGCCATGACCCTCGGCTCTCCCAGCTGCAGTGTCTTCAATTATGAAAGGAGGTGACTGGTCTCTATAACCTTGAAAGTCCCTTCTGGTGCTCTGAGCTGGTATCACATGACTGCAAGTTCCATGGTTTGAGAGCAATTTAAAAAGAAAACACAACTTTGTTTGTTTGTTTTTCTTCCCAAGTAGAGAAGAATGTTTGGGAAATGAAGTTTGTTTTGGAGCCTATACTACATACCAAGAATAATAACATGAAATATCCTTTCATTAATCTTCTAATATGTCTATTCCAGACTCTTTGGATATTTAACATGCTTTCCTATGATGTTTTATAAATTTACATCAAGGTTAAAAGCCAGGTTTTAGCATCAGATGGATCTGAGTTTAAGTTCTTTTATGGCCCTTTGTTAGCTGTGCGACCAAAGGCAAATTGTGTAGCTTCTCCAAATTTCTGTTTTCTCAAATATAAAACTGGGGATAATACAAATACCTTTCTCATGGGTTTTTGTGGGGATGAAATGAGATAATGAGGGTTAAGAGCTTAACACAGGGTCTGGCACATAGTAGGTTCTCATTAGCTGCTCTCGCCACCATCATCACCTGTGAATTAGGAAAGGGCAAAAAGAATCAGCCATTTTACAGACAAGAAAACCAGAGTCCATACTCAACTGGCAAGATTCAGGAAGAGAACTGAGTTCCGCCAGCTGATCAATGAAGCGGTCTTTAGTCAGTACCTCCCTTCCTCCACTGTTCAAATAAACCACAAATTACCCAAATCCTTCTTTGGAAGAATGTTGGAGTGGCTTCTACTCAGCAGTAGTATCCAGGAGGAAGGAGATCTTCTTTTCCACATGCAACCAGAGGGGGACATGCCGAAAGCTGAGTGTGACTGTGACGCCCTGTGTGCGAATGTTCCATCAGACAACATGGAACCCAGAGAAATGGGATTATGCTGCTTACCTGGTGGGCTGAACACAACATGCTGTCACTGGTGAGGATGAAACCTTTATTTCCCCTGATATAGTCTGATCAACAACTAGAAGTATTGGAATTTTGTTTTGTTCTGTTTCATTTTTAAAAACAAGGAGGAATGAATGTGGGTTTGGGAGTGGGAGTGAGGGAAAGAGTCCTAGTGTAAACATTCAGATTGCAGGTTTTAAGAGAATAAAAAATTTTGCTTATGTAATAGCTTGTTCTTATGTTTACCAATAAAACGTATCAATGCTCAATTAAATTTATTGATAAATACCAATAAAAATATATTGTTATTCTCTCTGAGTAATGGCCTACGAATACTTACACTTTTTATGATAGCATAGCATAATGATCTGCATTTTCCAAACTTTAAAATTATAGTATACTTGTTGATAATTTTATTAAAATCTTACAAACTTGGAATGACAACTATTCATATTATTCAATATTCTCTTCCGATCATTTTCAATGTGTAGTTGTATTTTTGTAGAATTGCAATTAATATGTATATACTCTTTTGTATATATATTTTTTTCATTTAACATTATTTTCTGAACAAATTTTCATGTTTTTCCACAGTAATATTTATTTTACGGCTAAATATTCCATTGCATAAGTAGATGCCGTAAATATCTAAGTGTTTTTGCATTTATGTTATTTTTCTGGGCTATCTTCAGGTGTTTGTACCTTGATCAGAAGGTATAAATATTTTATAATTCTTATCAAAGTTATTTAATACTCAACATATTGACATTGTTTTGGTCCCTATTCTTAGGATATTTCTAAAATAATAATCTGCTTTTAAATTAGCTTTGATTGTAAATCATTTACTAGAACAATGTAAAGATTAGAAATAATTCTTACAGGGGGTATGGACTAAAGTAACTTTATTGAACATCTATTAGGAACAGTTTGCATCTGTCTAGGCACTATGCATGGATTTAGTTAATAAGTGGGAAATCTGGGATTTAAACCCTGTCAGTCTAGTTCCAGAATTTATGCAACAAACCACTATCTGTTTTGTTAAAGCTAACTCAATTCTTAAAGAATCCTCCAAGGCAAGTGTATTTAACCCCATTTTACAGAAAAAACAGAAGCTGAGAGGGTTTAAATCAAGAGCTTAAACTGAGGTACATATAGGGAGTGGATGTAAGATGACATTTCCCCCTCCACTCTCTCGTTTTGCTTAGAGTATATACCTCTCTCAATCTCTATTGATAGTCATGGTTATAAGAACTTTTGTTTTGGTTTACCGTTAACTCAGTGATGAGAAAAACAACAGCCCAAGAATGACAATGAAATGTTACTAGTGAGAGTCGAGGCCTCTCAATTAGGACAACACAAACAATTTAAAACGACCATTCTTGTTAAAGTTCATAGATAAAGAAAGCGTGGCTGCAGGGAAGGTTTAAGACATGACTCTGTCAATCCTGCAAGTGAAATAACTTGTCTTTGTTCTATATGATGTCTCACTTTCCCATAGGCTAGACCAAGCTTGTTCACATGGGATCTTGGCAGGTTTCCAAGAAAGAGAGAGTAGACCTGTCCAAGGCCTCTTAGGTCCAGGCTCAGGACTAGCACACTGTCATTTTTGTCATATTCTATTGGCCAAGGCAAGTCACAAGGCTGATCCAGAGGAAAAAGGTGGGGACATAGACTCCAACCCTTTATGGGAAGAACTGTAAAGTGACATTGCAAAGTGTGTGGACAAAGGGAGGGGTGAAGAATTGAGGCCATTTTTGCAATCAATCAACCACATCCAGTCTTCCAAGTTTTCAGCAGAAGTTAGAAATCTAGATCTTTATATGAAATTTCCTGAGTTTTAAGTATTGCCTGCTAATTTACAACTTTTAAGACAGTGGTGGCCCAATGCTCTGTGGGCCAAACATACGTCTGAGTTAGATGTGGTCTGTCAGCCATTTGCAACTTCTGGGTACATAGTCTGCTTGTGTTTCCACAGTAATGCCGAGAAGGAGGTTTGAACTGGGGGCTGTCTGGACTCCAGGTCCATATTCATTCAGCAAACATTTGCATGCCTCCAAGTACAAGGCACTGACCAACAAAGATAAATAAAGCACAATCCCTTCCCTGAAGGGGCTTCTGGTCAAAAGTGGGAGACAACCTGTAAACATATATTTAATTCATGTGGTTAAATGCTACAGATTGATTAATATAACTCTGGGTCTCTCTCTCTCTCTCTCTCTCTCTCCCCCCTTTCATACATGCCACACCTTGAAGGTGGAGTGATTGATCTCATTGGTAAATTTGGGGAAAACACCTGGGTATGTTCAGCTCAGTCCCCTGTGTACTCTCAGACCAGGGCCTGGCCAAGGAGAGTGCGTGTTCTCTGATCCTTCCTGCTGAAAGTCCTCCCAGAACAGGTCCCTCCGTGCTGGCCTCTCTCCACCCCCTGCCCCTGGTGAGCACTGCTGAGAATGGGTGGAAAATCCACCTGATTCTGGGGCTCAGGAAGCAAGCTCATATAACTCTCACGTAGGTTGTCTTCCTACCCAGGTTTATCAGCCACAAAGGTGACATCTTGGCTTCTGGCTTTCTCTTCTATTTTATTTTTTAACTTGTTCAGAACCCGGATAGGGAAAAGACATGTTATTTATTGAATGACAGCCTCAGAGACCTCAATGGTACTGTGATTATGATTAGAGTATATATATATATTCATATAATATATTATATACAGTGTTTACATAATATTACATAACATTTACATAATATTACAATAATGTTTACATAATATACATGTGTATTCACACACACACACTATAGGTTTCTATACACATGTACATGGGTACAAACACGGCACTGTGAGGGCCCTGACTGCTCAGCCCCTTCACCGTGCTGCCTCTCAGAGCTCAACCTTGAGTTTGAGTGTACCGAAGTGGAGATGTAAGTCTCATATTCAAACAAAGGAAACAGGAATGTTCTTAACCCAAGTAAAAGCTGGTATCAAAAACGTGGAGCAGGGCTTCCTATCAGTACAAAATTAACCATTACAGTTTGACATACACTTTTCCTTTTAGGAGTCTCTCTAGGTAACATCGGCTTTGATCCCACGCCAGCTTTTGTCCCCATGTTGTTACCAAGGGTCTATGTTTCCCAGGAGAAAAAGGGTTTGATTTCAAAGGACTCTATAGGTTGCCTTATGGGTCTCAGAATTTCATGAGTTTATTCACCAAGGGGGTTCTGAGCACCCAGTACGTGGTGGACTCTGTGCTGGGTGCTGGGGAAACAACAGAACAGAGAGCCACATCCCTGCCCTCAGGGAGCTGCCACCTCCAAGGAGAACCTGAAGCCAAGAGATGGAAGTGAGCCCCCCGAAGCATGCTAGGGCCCAGGGCCAAGGAAGGCTTTAAGTCCTGGGGTACTCAGTGACAGGCTGAGAACGAATGGCCCTCTCATTTCTTCCGACAAGTTTCTTCTTTCATACTGTTTGCCTTTTCCCTGGTAACGCTCATTGTCTGTTGCGTTGTGAAGACAGTTTGAGGGTACCATCCCACCCTTCACGTATGTTCCATCTGTCACACGTGAGTGCAGACTCTCAGGTTGTGCAGGCTGGGGAAGCCCATCTTCCTCACGAGCCTTAGTCAGAAGCTCCCCCGCTCACTTTCTTTGACTCTCTTTGCTTTTCCTCCTCCCGACGTGCTGCAGCCCAAGATGAGGAGGAATTAGTCCCGTGGAAGGAATTTTATTTCTCTCTAGCAGTTTGTCAAGATGAGCTTGAGAAGGAAGCCACATCAGAAAGGAGGCTGCTGCCACCATTAGGGTATTTGCAGCACCGATGAGTCAGAGCCCTCGTTTCCATGAGGCTCCTGCAGAAGCTCAGGGACAGTTAATACTTTCCATTCACAAAGGTATCTCTGACCATGTACAGTATACGTGTAAGAATCCCCATGATGCAACACTACCCATGTCACCTCATGTTGACAAATCAATTCTGGGCCCAAAGTAGACTGGTTTAATCAGCACCGTAACGTTCTAGATTCATTCTTTGACCAGGAGACAATATCTGGGCAAGTAAAAGCCATGGAATCAGATGACCTGAGTTAATGAAAACCCTAAATGACTTTAGGGAAGTTATTAAACTTTCTAAATATCAGTTTCTGGTTCTATAAAATAATAATTTTTTATTGGATGAGATAATGATAGTACCCACCTCATAATGTAATTAAATTTAAATGAGGTAATGCACTCAGCAAATGGGAGACTCAGTAAAGAGCTCACCACTGTCATTTCTGGGGCGTCCTCAGTCTTGCTGGTGACGGAGAAATAAAGGAAGTGAGAAGATGTACCACTAGGTCTGAAATATGCTGTCCACAGTGCGCGGAATGTACTTCCAATGCCCCCAGCACCACTGGAAGTTGGAATGTTTCCCAGTCCAGTAAGGTCTTAGTGAATTGGACAAAGGCCTTGAACAAACCAGGCACAGAGCTGCTGATGTCTTTCCTCATCCTGGAGGCAGCAGGTGGACGAAGCAGGGAGAACCTGTAGTCCAAATACTTTAGGCCAAAGTGCCAACCAGAGGGGGATCCTGAGAGGTATCTCTAGGGGCAGGCTCTGAGGTCAAGTTGGAGAAATGGCAAAAGGGAGAAAAACAAAAGTGAGAGCGACAATAGAGAAGGTTTGACTGAACCCTCACTCTCTGCCCAATTCTCCCTCTTTTTCTCTCCTCCTTGAAAATGAGTAGGAGACGCTACCTGCATTGGGGCTAATTTAGAAAGGTGGACATATCTACTGTGAGAGGATTGTCTCTCGGGAGGGGGACGGACCCAAGGGTGCACAGAAGCGCTCATTGGAGCTTCTGTCTTACAAAAGGACGGAGAGTGCCCAGGGGGCGGAGGGCTGCCCTGCGGGGGGGGGGGGGGGGGGGTCGGGGTGGAGATGCTTTTAGCCCCTCAGGGTGCTGCGGAGAACGACCAGCGCACTTGGAGAGAACCTCTCCTCCTTACATTGAGTTAAGCGGATTTTCACAGTCAGATTCTTTAATAAAAGCCCTGGGAATGTGTTGCCATGGTTATGCCGGTTTTAACAGTTAGGAGCTTAGGGCTAAGTGGCTTCCCCCAGGCCCTGCAGCTTTTAGCTGCTGCATTTAGATTTTTAACTTCTCCTCCCGGGAGACACTGTTCTACAAAGGGGAAAGGATCGCAGACAGGCATGTCCTGGGAGCCACTGGGGAGGCAGGTGACTTTGATTTGAAAGAATTTATGCTTTATCCACAGACAAGAGGTAGAAAAAGGTGTTGATCAAGGGAAAGGGCTTCGTCAGAATCCCAGCTTTGTCATATACCATCGATGAGACTTTAAGCAGATGACCTTAAGCATTTCCCCTCGGAGAAATGGGGACCCTCCCGGTTCATAGGACAACAGTGTGCACTTGCAGGGTTAAATGAGATGATATATGAGCCATGAGAAGCTCCCAGGGGGTGTTGTTCATTAGGTCCTTTCACTCCTGGTATCTCAAGGGCTCCTAGAATAACCCCAGATTGCTGTATCAATGGCATCCTAATTTTTTTTAATTAATTAATTTATTTATTTTTGGCTGTGCTGGGTCTTCATTGTTGCACGTGGGCTTTCTCTAGTTGTGGCACGAGGGCTCAGTAGTTGTGGCTCGCGGGCTCTATAGCGCAGGCTCAGTAGTTGTGGCACACGGGCTTAGTTGCTCTGCAGCATGTGGGGTCTTCCCGGACCAGAGCTCAAACCCGTGTCTCCTGCATTGGCAGGCAGATTCTTAACCACTGTGCCACCAGGGAAATCCAATGGCATCCTAATTTTTATGAGGAGGACTGAAGCAGTTGCTCAAGGACCTCCCCCACTGGCCTTTGAGACTTACACGTGCCTGTTCCGACTCCATCTCCCTCCACTGCCAAGCCCAGCCTGCCTCTTACTGTCCCCCTCTTTGTGACCCTCTCCCCTGGCTTTTCATGAGACCAGCTCCTTCTCCTCCTTTGGGTTTCAGCTGAGGTCAACCACCCTAGTTACTAGTCATTCTCTATCACTTTATTTATTTTCTTTAAATGATTCATTATAGTCCGATATGATTTTGTTTATCATCTTTAAACAGCTCATCACCATCTGAAAGTTATTGTGTTTATTATCAATCTCCCCTGACTAGAACGTAAGCTCTTAATTTTCTTACTATATTCCTTGGATTGAACCTAAACTTGGGGACCCTCCTCTGCTAGAAGTCTATGCCTAGCATTTGGGTTCTAAGAATTTAGCTAGAACAAAAATTACATCTTTATTTTCACTAATCCCTAACTGAAATTTAGCATTTTTTTTCACTGTGAACGTAGGCAACAGACCACAGTCATATGAACTGTGCCTGAGACTTTGTCACCCACGACTGTTTTACAGATATCTTGAAATGTCATTTACACTGACCTCTTATAGGTTAAAGTATTTTTTAGACCCACCGCTAGATCTTGTTATTTAACGCAATGATAAAGAAACACATATGTTACTGTATCACAATTTTAAGATATTTCACTAACTACTTCAATACATTTGGTTTCTTTTATGATTCCCTGTATTTGCTCTATGAATGTAAAAATCATCAGCCTGGGACATAATCCAACCTATATAATAGACCTCTTCCCCCATCTTTAAAGCTAGCCATGGCTGGTCAAGTCCCTCTCAAGTCTCACATCTCTCCTACCTCTCCATCCATCTTATCTCTTTAACTCTTCTGCCGGCCTTCCTCTTCCACTTTTAAGGGCCCATTTGATTACATTGGATTCACCTGCATAATCCAGGATAATCTCCCCATAGGGATAATCTCCCTATATTAAAGTCCTTAATTCCGTTCGGAAAGTTTTTTGGTTTTTGTTTTTGTTTTTTTTTTTGTCATGTAGCATAGCATATTTACAGGTTCCAAGGGTTAGAGCATGGACATCTTTGGGGGGGCCATTATTCCTTTTTTTTTAGGAATAGAAAAGAGTTTTATTTGAGCCAAAGTGAGGATTCTGGCCCAAAAGACAGTCTCTCAGACAACGCTGAGGAACTGCTCTGGAGAAACATGGTTTCCTCTCAGAACAAAGAACATCAAACGAGTCAGGGATACATTCCTTGAAGGTTTCAAAAAAAAGCAGGTCAGCACATACACAACGAGTCAGTATGGCCTTGGCACGTGGGAAGGGAATCTTATCATGGGAGGAGTACCAGCTTTGGCTTTCCAGGAAGGAAGGCATTTAATCTTTATTTTTAATATGGATATTCTCTACTTATGGTCAGTGTGCCCTCTTCTTTAATAATTAAAGCAGATGTACAATATATGTTTTAGGCCACAAATAGGCTATTCTAGTTAGCATAAACTTCAAGTTAACTCATGTATAAGCCAGAATGATTTCCCATACATCAGTATGTGAAAATTTCTTTGGTCATTTCCTTGGGGGGGCCATTATTCTGCCTCCCATATCAATGTTCACTGCAGTTTTTTCAACCCTGTTTGTAATGTGTTGGGGAAAAGGGGAGGCACAATAATATCTACCTTATCTAACCATAGTGCTGAGGTGCAAGTGAAATAAACAGTGATATTTATATAGACTTCATCATCCCCCCGCAAAAAAAAAAAGAGGCATTAGCCTGAGAAAGTGGTCCATAGGTTTCACAAGATTTCTAATAGAGATCATGGCACAAAGAAGTTATTTATCTGTGATCTAGAACAGGGCTTGGTATATTGTAGGAGCTTGATAAAGATGTTTTTGAGTGAATGAGTTATTAGTTAGATGAAGGGAGGTAGAGAAGGAAACAGTGTTCTAGCAGAGGAAACAGCATTCAAAGCCTCGGGGACTCTGTTCTCTGTTCTAGAGACAGAAGAACTGTCTGGTGTGGTTTGGGCTTCGAGAGCAGCAGTGGGGAGGGGTTTGAGCTGACACTAACAGGGTAAAGCTGGCTGAACTTCATCCTGGGGCCGTGGGAGGCCAGTAGGAGGTATTAGGCAGGACAGGGATAGTGATATTTGGGTTTAAAAAAATCCCTAGGGCTGCCAAGAGGAGAGAAAAATGAAGAAAGCAAGCATAGATGCCAATTAAGAGGCTACTGTAGCTGGTTTGAAGTGGGCTGGGAGTGGAGGTAGAAGGAAGTGGATGGATTTGAGAGCGATTTCGCTGATGAAATAGACACCACCTGAGGGCTGATTAGAAGTAAGGGGTGAGGGAAAACAGGAAGTACAGCACCACTGTGGCTTTCCTGCCTGAGTTCCTGAGTGATGGTGGGTAGCTTACTGAGAGGGGGACACCGTGGGAAGGAGGAACGAGGTATGGGGACAGGCCCCAGGGCACCTGAAACTGCAGGTTAACACTGTTCTTATTTTGTTCATCCTGGCTTTGCTAAAATGCCTTGGAACTCGAACTAGAGACCCCTATCTTAGTCCTAGTTCTGCCACTAACTTGCTACCTCAGGCAGCTTTCTCAACTTCTTTGTTTTCTGGGCTGAACAATGGAGCCACTGATACTTGGTCCTGCCACACCTCACATGCTAGGGTAATGCCCTGCTCCCAACCCTTCCACTTGTTTCTGTCAAATCAGAAACATCTGAGCCTATGACTTTGTCAAATCAGAAACATTTGAGCCTATGACTTTGCCAGAGGAGTCTCAAAGTTAATGATTTTTCTCTAAACCTTGAATAATAACTAGGATCTCATTTTAATATCATGATGAAGTTAATTAATATTATTATTAATAAAAGCCAGTCTGTATTGATCCCTCATCATACCTCACACACTCTGCTGAGTGTTTTACGTACATGATTCCTTTTTATTCTCTATGATAACATTATGAGGTAGATATTTTTATTATACCCAATTTACAGGTAAGGAAACTGAGGCTAGGGTTTTCAATTATTTCCCCAAAGTCACATAGTTGTAGTTGGTAGAGCAGAAATTGGAACTCATTCAGTCTGACTCTAGAATCTTTACTCTTTTTTTTTCTTTTTTGGCTGCGCCGTGTGGCTTTGCAGGCAGGATCTTAGTTCCCTGGCCAGGGATTGAACCTGGGCCCCTGGCATTGGAAGTGCAGAGTTCTAACTACTGGACTGCCAGGGAATTCCCTAGAATCTGTACTCTTCATCATTACGTATTCCTGCCTTCTTGGATTAATCACTGTTTTGATCCAGGTGTTCGTAGGAGTTATCCTGACCTCAAGGTTCTAGATTGAACTGGATCATGTCTCCATTCCATACCCTGTGCAAAGTCCCGACCCTCCCTGAGATTCAGGTGGGCTCTCCTTGTTATGGCAATCTGGCTTGGAGCTCCTGCTTCTGTGGAATTCTTTCAGTCTCTGGACCAGACTGCACATGTTCTCTTCCTTGTCTGTGCTCTGTTGCCCAGCTACGGCACCCAGATACTCTCCCTGATTTCTGCCAGGTTACTTATTCATACGTTGTAACACATTTTGCGAAGGGTTTATAACACAGAAAAATGCAAAGTAAAAAAAACCGAATAGTAGTTATCTCCATTTTTCAAAAGTCCCATAGTGATTTTGCCATTGTATTAGACAAGATTTCAGCTAAGCTGCTGAAACAATGAGATCCTCCCCTTGGCGCCCTGACTCTCCCACAGAAAAAACACTTGGCTTTATCTCTTTCTCCCAGTCTAGGCTGAGTGGACACTTTGCTTCCCACTGTGGTTGGAAGAAGGAACTTCCAACCACAGTTCCTTCTGTCTTGTTACTTTGCCATCCCCTGGGAGTGACTGTGTCCTGATTTGTATAGTCAAAGCCAGGTCAAACCACATCTACAAACAGCCCATTGTAAGGGGAGAAGAGGAGGGAACGGAGACCAAGGATTTCCTCCTGTGCAAGTAGTTGGACACATCACTTCCATTCTCATTTCACTAGCAAGAATGTAGTTATGTGACCACACTGGCTGCAGTGGAGCCTGGGAAGTGTAGTCTCTGACAGGGCTGTCAGGTGCACAGCTGGAACTCTTTTACTATGCAAGAAGGGAAGAACAGGGTTTTGAAGATAACTGGAGGTCTCTGCTTCAACCAACCAGCCTCTTGCCCTTTGCTTAAACTTGTTCTTTCTCTTCTTTCTCTCTGTCCACTTTCCTTTAATTTCAGCACTCTCCCTCTGCCTCCCCATTCTGCCCTCATTCTTATTTATTTCTAAAGCAGAACAGTTTAGCCATCTCTCATTTTCCCCCCACCTGTTCTCCCATGTCTTAGGATCTCACTTTCCATCCCAAAGGACCAATAAAGCTATTGTCCTAAACAAAGACATTTTATATTCAAATTGGGAGTTGGTGCCAGATGTTAAGTTTTTTTTTTTTCTTACCTGGTACCTGGTAAAAATAAAACAAGGCACCATTTTAAGACATTTCCCTCCAAAATACTGAGTTAAGATCCAAAGAAATCCATTGGCCTGTCATGTAAACATCCCAAATCCTAAGTGACTGAACAAACCCTCAAGAAAAAGAGGCTGCTCACTGCCTTAAAAGGAAAAAATTTCACCCTACCACAGAGCGGAATATCTGGACTTCCAAGAAAAAGTTGCACGAGGGGCAGCTGTTACCCTTGTCACTTGAAAAGTAAAATGATCTTTGTGAGGGAGTTTTACACTCTCCTTCCCCACCTTCCTAGAGACCACCTGCCCTCAGTTCTGCCAAACTACGCAAGCATTTAAAGTTTCTGCTAGGACTGGTGTATATCATGTTTGACTACATTTCACTGGGCAAAGCAAGTTATGTGGACAAACCCCACATCAATGGAGCAGGAATCTATCCCTCTTTCCACAGGGAGACTACAAATCACAAGGCAAAGGGTGTGGATGGACAGTCTTATTAGAGGGAGGGCGTGGGTACCGGTGCACAATAATCCATTTATCAGGTCACAAGAGGTAGGACTGGGAATGAAGATTGAATCTGGGCACGGAGACTCCTGAATGTTAGACCATGTAATTGGGGCTTTACTGAAAGGCTACAGAGAATCACTGAAGATTTTAAGCGGGCTGGTGTTGTTATCAGAGCCGTGCCTTAGGAACGCCAATTAAAAGAATGACCTGCTCTGCCTTCTGAACTCACCATTGTGGAAGGAGGTGCGGTGAAGTTGAATTAATTAGTTGTTACCAATTGGCATTTTATTCCTGCCTCTATCTGGACAATAGGGTAACTGGACAATGGGTTAAGCCATTGCATTTGTCAGGGTTCTCCTGAGAAACCAATAGTATATATGATAATAGGAGTAATAGTAGTATACATATATATGGAGAATGGAAAGAGAGAGAGATTTTAAGGAACTGGCTCATGCAATTTGGAGACTCACAGTCCAATATCTGGAGCACAGACTGGCAGGCTGGAGACCAAGGGAAGAGGGGCAGACTGCAAAAGAAGTCTCTCTTCCCCAGGGAAGTCATTCTTTTTCCTTTTCTCTAAGGCCTTCAACTGATTGTATGAGGCCCACCACATTATGGAGGGTAGTCTGCTTTACTCAAGTCCACTGGTTTAATTTTTTTTAAATAAATTTATTTATTTTTGGCTGCATTGGGTCTTCATTGCTGCACGCGGGCTTTCTCTAGTTGCGGCGAGCAGGGGCTACTTTTCGTTGCGGTGCGCGGGCTTCTCATTGCGGTGGCTTCTCTTGTTGCAGAGTGTGGGCTCTAGGTGCACAGGCTTCAGTAGTTGTGGCATGTGGCCTCAGTAGTTGTGGTGCACGGGCTTAGCTGCTCCACAGCATGGGGAATCTTCCTTGACCAGGGATCGAACCTGTGACCCCTGAGTTGGCAGGCGGATTCTTAACCACTGCACCACCATGGAAGTCCCTTAAATGTTAATCTACCCTAAAAATACCTTCATAACAACATCAGACCAGTGTTTGACCAAATATCTGGGTACCACTAGATACTGGCCTGGCCAAGTTGACATGTAAAATTCAGCACCACAGCCACAGACCCTTATCTTAGCCCTTATTTTTAAAATAGGCATAGATTCAGCTGGGCTATTGGGATTGCATGGGTAAATGGCAGATGGAAAGAGGTTGGTAGGAATGATGGACTGTGGGATGGCTGTAGGGGCTGACATCCACCATATAGGCAGCCGGGCCTCCCTCTACAAAATCTGCTAGTGGAAAATCGTCTTCTGAGAAGTAGTATCAGTGAAGTGCTCCAATGACCTACCCTCTTGCTACGGCCTCTGCCCTAGTTCAAGCCTTTACGACCTTTTCTCTAGGTTCAGGCACTTCTTTCTCATGCTGCCACTCCCTTTTCCCAAGCACAAATCTGAACTCCTTAGATGAAACCCCCTCAGTGGTGCTCCATTGCATTCCCACAAGGCTGAGTACATTAGGCCATCCAAGACCTGGCCTCTGTGCTATAGGATCTCTAGTCCTAGCGACGCCCCCGACCCTGCCTTTGGAGCCTCAGGCCTTGTGAGGACATGCCCCATCAGCCACCTCTGGGGAGAGGTCTCCCCTACAGCCCCTACTTGTATCTATTTTATCTACTGGGTTCCCACATAAAATTTTTTGTTTGGAGAAAGGAGTCCGTGTGTGTGTGTGTAGTGGGGAAGGGGGAGTTTGAAGAGTACTCATTTGACAACACCGAACTGTTCATCGCTTACTGCACACTCCATGCCATTTCATACTTCTGCTTCTCTGCTCCTGCCCCTGGGAATGCCCATTTTTCTAAGCCTGGGACCGACTCTTCCTTTGCTATGGACAGAATGTTTGTGTTCCCCTAAATCCATATACTGAGGCCACAATCCCCAGTGTGATGGTATTTGGAAGTGTGGCCTTTGGGAAGTAATTAGGTTTAGATGAGGTCATGGGAGTGTTGCCCCCGTTGAGGGGATTAGTGCTCTTATAAGAAGAGGAACAGACCAGAGCCCCTTCTCTCTCTCTCCACCATGTGAGGATACCCTGAGAAGGCAGCCTTGGGCAAGCCAGGAAGAGGGGGGTCTCACTGGACACTGAATCTGCTGGCACCTTCATCTTCGACTTCCCAGTTTACAGAACGGTGAGACATAAAATTCTGTTGTTTAAGCCACCCAATCTATGGTATTTTGTTATAGCAGCCTGAGCTAACTAAGACATTCCTCAAGCCTTAGCTCAAGAAACTCCACTTCCAAGAATCTGATCTAAACCCCAGGGTGGGCTAATGTGTTTTGCCTGTGTTCCCACTGAAACCTGTGCATGTAGCTATGTTTTTTTCTTCATTAAATTGAAAGCTTACTTGTTTATGTGTATATTTCCCCCATTAGGCAGTAAACTTTTGAAAACAGGGATTATTTCTTTATTCCCTTGACACCTGGTATAGTTGGAGCTCAAAACAGTGTGTGTGTGTGTGTGTGTGTGTGTGTGTGTGACATGAATGAAACCAGTCTTCTGGAAAAGGTCCCCACCCTCCCATGTCTACCTTAAGCCCCACCACCTCTGAGAAGCCCACCATGATTGCTACAGTCCTCAGTGATCTGTATCTAACCATGTAATGAGACTCTATGACATCATGAATCTGTACCACATGGCTGAATATGAATTCATCCCCCCTCTCCATTTTCCTAGACATGAAAATGCCACTAATAAGATCAATTTAAGAAAATCAGAGCACTGAAAAAATAAATTCAAAACATTAAAAGAGTTATCCATAATCCTATAATCTTTGCAGTAAACACCTCCATTTAAGATTTTTAAAGAGTTTCTATTGAAATAATGTCTTTTAAAAAATAAATGAAAGAAATACAGGTTCATTATAGAATGTTTTGAAAACATAGAAGAGTATAAAGAAGAAAATAAAAAGCATCCGTTATCCCATCACCCAGAGACAACCACAGTAACTCTTTGGTGCAATTTCTTCCAGTCTCTTTTCTAAGTGTGTATGTATATGTCTGGATTATTATAATAACTAATATTCATTGAACATGGTCTACTCCAAGGCTTTAAGTAGTATAAGCTCATTTACTTTTCAACAATCCAGTGAGGAAAATATTTATTATCTCTATTTTAGAGACAAAAATCCTGAGACACAGAGAGATTAAGTAATTTGTTCAAGACACACAATAGGTAAGATAGTGGATCCCTATGTGTGTGTGTGTGTGTGTGTGTGTGTGTGTGTGTGCATTTGTGTGTGTGTATATATATGTATTCATGTTTATATATATACCCATTTTGGGGGGAAGCTGCTAAGGGTTGCAGGTTTTACATTCACAAGAGTTGATGAAAAAGTTACCTCCTAGAAAACACTCGGCAGTTGGCTGATGGTTTGCAGACAACCTCTGCATTATTATTTCACAGCCTGACATGCTGGTGCTACCTAAGGATCAAGGCTCTGCTTGTCTGTTGGCTCCAGTCCTGCTTCAGAGAGGACTTCAAGCGTCAATTCAGGCTAAAGTTTCTCCATTTTTGATGACTTAGGCAGCTAAAGAATACTTCTCAGGTTTATTCCAAGGAAAGCCTAAATAGTTGCTCTTCCCTCAGGAGAACTCATATAAAGTGACATGTATCCAGTTCTTATTACAGTTGTATTTTTAAAAATTGATAAAAATGATTACTGTGGATCATAAAAATATTTGATAAATACCTAATACCTAATAAAAAATAATTATTATGCATCATGAGAATAAGTGCTAAACTAATAGTTTCTAAGAAATAAAAAGTAAAGCTCATGGTAACTAACAGTGACCCACAGGCAAAGCTTTCTGAAATATATTGTAGCGTTCCAATTATTTACTGCAGTATAATGCAGGAATCATTTGTTGTTAACTGGTCTCAGGAGGTGGTTTTCACTTGGAGTCTCTCATGAGGTTGCAGTCAGATGGTGACTTAGACTGGAAGCATCTCAAAGGCTGTCTGTTCTCTAGGACTTTGACTGGAGGTGAGAACCGGAACATCTATATATTGGCATCTCCATTGCCATTTGGGCTTCCTCATACCAGGGCAGCTGGGTTTGAAGAGTAAAAACCCGAGAGAGAACCAGTCTAAAACATCTTTTATAACCCAGCCTCAGAAGTCACACAGTGTCCTTAAATCCAGCCCATATTCAAGGGTAAGGGAATTAGATTCTACCTCTTGATGCACGGAGTGCCAAAGAATTCACAGACATGTTTTAAAACCATCATACGTAGAAACTCTTCAAACTTTATGGTTCTCATAGAGAATGGTCATTCCTCTGTTCACTCTTAGAGTGGGCTCATTCTCTGAAACGTCCTGGGGCACATGGAAAGCTTCAGCACACTTCGAGGTCCCCTTCAGCACACTTGTTCTCAGAGGTCCCTGTATTAGGTGCATTACCTTTTAGGACAAACAGCTCTGCACTGCCATCTATCTCCTGGATTTTGTCACTGCCTTTAAAAACACTTGATGGTTCTGAAAGTGCTTTGTGGGGCCCGCCATGATTCTCTGCATGCAGCTCCAAGGGGGAAAGGCTGTATGAGGAGGCTGGATGCATTTTCCTCTGTCTTGTGGGCTTTCCCTCCCCAGATCAGCTGCATGGGGTGACTGAGGTAAAACGGAAGGCTCTACTTAAGTCAACAACAGGTAGTAACTATGAGGAAGACAGCCATCGCAGAAGCAAAGAGGAAGTGGATCAGTCTTTTGGGCCATGATTATGTTGTTAACAATACTCAATTTATTGAGCTCTTCTTGTATGCTGGGCTCCGTGCAAAGCGTGTTGCCTGCATTACGTCATTTAACAACTCTTCTTACAAGTGTTAAGTGATAGGCACTATTTTTATCTTCACTTTACAGAAAACATTTGTTGCAGTGGTTGAGTGACTCGCCCAAAGCTGCACAGCTACTAGCAGATAGAGCCTGTATTTGAACTCAGGTATGTCTGACTCAAAAGGCAGAATAGTGGTTATTAGTGTGACCCCTGGGGTCAGAACCCTAATGCTTGGGCTTGAAACCTCACTTTGGGTGATCTCTGACAATTATCCTCTTTGTATTTCAATTTTCTCATTGGCAGAGAGGGGATGATACATAAACCCCACTGAGGTTTTAACATTAAATGGGATGAGGTATTTAAGGTGTTTAGCA
The DNA here is from genome assembly GCF_003676395.1 of Aethalodelphis obliquidens. Taxonomy (NCBI): domain Eukaryota; kingdom Metazoa; phylum Chordata; class Mammalia; order Artiodactyla; family Delphinidae; genus Aethalodelphis; species Aethalodelphis obliquidens. Next base: position 11,551,525 of record NW_020837950.1, on the reverse strand, counting down.
CTCAACAAATGTTAACTATTCCCCCTTCTCCTCTACTACTTACGTCTGCTAGGATGGTGATTTAATCAAAAGGATAATATACTAAAGATCCAGAGGTCTAAGGAAGTACAAAATGAGGAACCAGCCATAGACCCATGGTCAGACCTCACCTCAGTTGTGAAATTTCGGTTGTGACTCTATGTTCCCATCACAAAGACTGAGACTTTGTGATGCTAAATGGAGGCATCCCAAGTTTCTCCGCTATGGCATCCCAAGCCATTCTCTATTTCCAGGTCCAACTAAGTTTGCAAACCACTTGCCAAACCAAACACAAACATACATAATGGAAATTGATTCAGGAACTCAGAGTCAGAAAGGAGGGCTGGTGACAAGCCCTCTCCACCTCCTTGCTGGGTTTCAAGCACTTTCCAATCCCTAGTGGCCAGATTCTGGTCTCTTCTTTTTGGGGTTAAGCTCTAGAGAGGGCTATGATTTCCTAAAATGTGTTGGAAAGCTGGGAGATCTGTTGCAGCAGGATTTCTTCCGCTGTCTCTGAGTAACGTGGAGGCTCTGGCTGGAAAGGGCCCAGTGCGGAGCCTGGCGGGTGGTGTGGCCCTCTCTCTCCCATCAGTGTGGCTCAGCTTCCGATCAGCGCTGCCTTCCCAACCTGAAGAGGCTGGGAAGTTTTTACACAGGCTCCAAGCTGTTGATGTGTGTGGTGCAGCCCCCTCCCAGGCAGGTTGATTTGTGAATGTGCTGAACTCCAGTGTACTAGGCGGCCTAACCACAGAGAGAAGTGTTTTGTTTCTCTACCGGATACACCTGCCCAAAACGCAGCGCTCCCTCATGCTGCAGGCTCCGGTTTGTTTGAAAGATTGCACCCTCCAGATAAACCAGAGGGTACAATTGTGTGCACTGAGAACCTGTGGAGGCTGAAAAGGAATGAAATTGATTTTCTTTCCTTGGAGGGCAAGGGACAATTGTACAAAATTATTTTTCTATCCAAATGAGCATTCTTCACTTTCTTGTTAGTCCTTATTTCTCAAAGCGTACCACCAAGAGGATTTTAGGGATACGCGGACACAGCATTAAAGAGTATTGGGTCACAGACTGAGAAACTTAGTCCCTTTTTAATTTTTTTTCAATCGTTCTGGTTTTGTCAGGAAAACAATTTTCGTTTGAAGCTTATATTTTTCTCTCTTTTTTTTTAACATCTAACACTAGTTAATCTCCCTTTAAAAACACACATACACCAAATGAGTATAGACCTCAGATTTGGAGTCTTTAGTTAGATGTTATATCTTCTTAAATGCTATAATATTGCCTAGACAAAATTTGATAATTTTTTGTTGTGATTATTTTTAGGATTATCTTTAATTTATGGTAAGGGATAGCAGTTTACCATTTATTTTAGGCATATTATGTTTCTTTTTAAAATAAATGTATTCGAGTTTTAAAAATCAGTTTGTTTATTTATTTATTTATTTTGCGGTACGCGGGCCTCTCACTGCTGTGGCCTCTCCCGTTGCGGAGCACAGGCTCCGGATGCGCAGGCTCAGCGGCCATGGCTCACGGGCCCAGCCGCTCCGCGGCATTTGGGATCTTCCCGGACCGGGGCACGAATCCGTGTCCCCGGTATTGGCAAGTGGACTCTCAACCACTGCGCCCGCCACCAGGGAAGCCCCAAATCAGTTAATTTAAAGAAAAATATTAAGTAAATAATTGTACAGGTGCTATTCATAAATAGTATAAGTCATGGGGTTAGTATGTGGTGATATTTGGGTGTGGTAGAAATTGGGAAGGGAGTACACAAATATCTGACATATGAGCAACTAGGCTTTGGAGTCGGACAAACTTGGGCTTGAATCACTGTCTACCACCTACTAGCTGCATGACCTTGAGCAGCTGTTTAATCTAGTTGCACTAGATCTGTAATCTAGATCTGTAAAATCATGAGAATGTCAGTTCATTATTCACTTTAGGTTTTGTGAAGACAATGCATGAAAGGCTGTAATGCATGGTCCTGGAACATACTCAAGAAAGTTAGCCATTATATTTTATTATGATGATTATTGCCAGGAAACTGTGCTTATGTAAGCACAGTGCCTGGTACATAGCACACAGTAAAGTGTAACTGCTCCTGTAATTGCTGTTTTTATCATTAGCATCATGTGTTAGTTTGTGAGTTTGTGTCTGCTCTGAAGCAGGTGTCCACATGGGATTAGATGTGCAAGGGATTTATGAGGGGGAAGGTCTGTGCGGGTTAAAGGAGGAGGGAGCAGGAGAAAGTGGAGACAGAAGTTCTGACATCTGTGAAAGGAAGGTGGCTTGGGCTGAAGGTGTCTCAGACTTCGGTGCAGTTACAAGAAAGCTTTGGCCAGGTGGATGAGGAGTTCTGGAGTCAAAGTCGACCCCTGGAGAAGTCCCCCTTCTGTGCTCAGTCACTGGCTGGGAGCAGCTCATGGAAGTATGGTCTTGATGTGAACATGGTGGCGAATCCAGAGGGCAGCATCTGGGTCACTTATGCCCCCCATAGCAGGAGATCTGAGCAGCACATTTTGTGACTGCCGTGAAGATCGCCTCCATCTTATTCATAAAAAAGGAGCCTGTTTTCTCCAATTCATTTATCCAGTTAACTAACACCCGGTCATTGCAACCCAGAGAGAGATTAAAATTACTTCACACCCAAAACTGAAATATAATACCTGGCTAACTAATGATTTTCTTGTCTCAATGCTCAACTAACAAGCCAAACACATTACTTACTTTAAAGAGTTTATCTTGTGCACAACTTTATTAACTGTTTTGTCTTTTAGCTCTAATTTTGGATTTCAAAAGTTTTGCATTTCAGGCAGAGAGCGAAGCACATTTGATACTTTCATGCAAATTGAATCTAACAAAGGGCCTCAGATGTCAGTCCACAGATGTGTTTGGCTCACACAGTGTTTAAAAAAAATATTGGGGGTGAACATTTTAAAATTGGGAGACACATTTTTTTTTTAAATGTTGATTTTGATTTCTTCTCTTGAAAACCACAGATCTGGAACACTGAGCCTGAATTTCTGCATGACAGAATTATCTAGGGTGAAAGTGGCTGCCACTCAAAGTGGGGCTCTCCTATTTGTTTCAGGACCTACCACCCACATAAAATATGCATATGCCCTTATACCCAGCAGGCTTCGCTGATTTATGGTCCTGTCCGATCCTTTGTGCAGAGAATGCTAACTGTGCCTCAATATTATATTCTCCCCTTCTTCTATAGTGATGTTCCAGCTGTACTCATGACTGCCCATCTAGGACTACATTTCCCAGCCTCCCTTGCAGTTAGGTGTGGTCATATGACTAAGTTCTGGCCAATACTGTGCAAATGAAATGAATGTTTGGAACTCCAGATTGCTTTTAAAGAAAAGCAGGATGCCCTCTCTTGCCCCTTTTCTTTTTCTTACCAGCTGCAAAGTGGACGTGATGGTGGGAGCTGGAGCATCCATCTGATATCACAAGATGGAAGCTATGTATTGAGAATAGCAGAGCAAATAGGAGGAAACTGGGTCTCCAACATCAAGGAGTTACATACCAGCTCTGGAAAACCTATGCTCCGACTGTTACATCAGGAAAATGAACTTCCATTCTTAGGTCTCTTTTTCACAGCAGCCTCAACTCTATCTTAACTAATACAACCCTGTTTGCAATTGAGTCTGTAGCACTTGGCTTAATTGGAATTGAGGTATATAAAGGAAAAGAAAATGTATGATTCTGCAAGTTGTTTTTCCTTGTAAATGGAACCTATGTGGCCAGCATTTAATTGCAAATCAAATTTCACTGACAGCTGAGCTGGGACATAGTTTTTTTAATGGTTAAAGCAATATTGGAAAGCCCTGGCCATGTCTCACAGGCTCTGTTTGCAGGTGGTACCATTTTCTGTCTGTGGATGATTTGTCCACATGGCTCCTCAGGGGCTACTATATCCACAGCTACATGTCTCAGGTCCACAGGCTACATTCTCACCTCTTCTTCACCTCCACCTCGTCTTTGAAGGCCTCACTTGAGCAGGCAGCCCTCCCACCTTTTCTAGGCACTGCCCTCTGAGTGAAAGAGAAGTAGAAACTTCTTGGTTGGTACTGTTCTGGCTTCCAGGGGTCCAAGAGAGGCTTCTAGTAAGTGTGAAACCACTGAGGATCCTCACAGTTTTGATCTGAGCAGACCCTGCTGTATTATGTGAGGGTAAAGGGCTGTTTATGAAAATGATGTATGACAAAAAAAGAACTTACTACTCCCCAGAGGCAGGTGCCAAAAATGGCATGTTATTGTGTCCTTTAGAATGATGAATGAAAGTACTGAATGAAATTTGGGTAATAATAATGCCAAACTATTTAGTTTTCCTGTGACGGAGGTCTCCAAACTGGGACTATTTTGGGGAACAGAACAGGAGAAGAAAAATTATTGATTAATGAGCACTTAATGTGCCATAAATGTTATGTACATTTTCTCATTTAATTATCTGAAAAATCCTATGAGGTAGCATAACTCTTTTTTTCTTAAAGCAGAAGTGCTAAGAAAAGTTAACTTGACAAAGATCACACAGTTAGGAAGTAAAAAGCCAGAGTTTTGACTCTCTGGTGACCTATGTTCATTCCACATCATGCAGCCTTATGGATGCTCTAAGGCTGACCTGATCAGAAAGAGGAGATAAGCGAGATCATGGACCAAACTGCTGGGGACGGAAGTATCTGGGTAAGGAGGGTAACCTGTAATGGAGGCAGGAAAACAAGAAAAGAAAGTAGGAGAGGGACACGTTGAAAAGACTATATACCTACATCAGATCGTCCTAAGGCCTCCATGCTGTACAGAAGATCAGGATGAGTGCAACTCTCTGGGGAGGGATTACCTGGCAGCAAGATGAGAAAAATCTGAAAAATAAATTTTACTACGCTCTTTACATTGAAGGATATTGCTGATTAATTGGTTGGTGTGATATGGAGTAGCAAAGGAACTACAACTTAATCGTTAGCCAGACAGAGGAGTTAAAGTTTCTACTTATTGAAAGAACTATCCTTTTCCCACACCTGGCAGATTCTTTTGTTTGGACATATGTATCCTTGTTATTCTTTTATATGGATGCCTCTATGTCCATTCACACTGTTCTGCAAGATCAAAGGGGGAGATAATTCCCAAAGCAATGTTCTGGGACAAGTAATGCCATCAAACGTGAAGCAAAATTGTATCATTTTTCCTTTTTGTTTAATGACCTCTTACCTTCTGCCTCTTCAGAGAAATGGTTCACCTCTATTCACATTTAGTGGTAAAATATTTTCTAACAGCATCAGCAAAACCCCATTCAAAGTCAATGACCAGCTTTTTAGACATAAGACACATGCCAGTTCTGTTTGGCACAAAGTAACTACTAACAGATCTAATGTAGTTCCTTCTCTCTGGGCCACTGACGGGTGTCTGACAGCTCCAAACTCCCTCAATATTAAGTCAATTAGTTAGATGGATAAAATCCTCAGAAATGGAGAGGTTGTCTAAGATGTAGCTGTTTACATTTCAGTGGTGGTGGGGTCCCAGCCTGGGGTCCCATTCAGGCTGTAAGGAGAATGGTGTCCTCTCCCCTGTGTCAATCAGGCTCTTTCTACAGAATGAGTCTCAATTGACCGAATACCATTCTCCAGACAGGAGCAGGGAAGGATATAAATAGAAACATTGAAATGAAAAATGCATTCAATACACCTAACCTACTGAACTTCCTAGCTTAGCCTAGCCTAACTTAAATGTGCTCAGAACACTTCTTTTAGCCTACAGTTGGGCAAAATCATCTAACATAAAGCCTATTTTATAATGAAGTGTTACATAGCTCATGTAATTTATTGAATACTGTACTGAAAGTGAAAAACAGAATGGCTGTCTGGATACAAAATGGTTGTAAGTGCATCGGTTGTTTACCCGTGAGATCGAGGGGCTGATGGGAGCTGAGGCTCGCTGCCCATGCCCAGCATCACAAGAGGATAATGCTACCCTGGAAAATATCAAAATTCAGCATTTGAAATTACAGTTTCTACTGGATGCGTATCACTTTTGCAACATCATAAAGTTGAAAAATCATAACTCGAACCATCGTTAAGTCTGGGACTGTATGTAGCTGGGAACCGGAAAATACATTGCCTCACCAAGCTCTCTGACTTAAGTCTCTTGCCTGCCTTGTACTGATAAAAACAGAAATGCAACCCTCAGGTCCATGGACAACAGTTCTCCATCACCGTGACCCTGACCTAGTGGAGAGGAAGTGAAACTAATTTGGGCAAAGACATGTTCCGTCTGTCCTGTCCGTTCTTCCTGTGTGGCCCTGGGGTAGAAGCAAAGGGTTTTGCATGTTGGGCTAGAATACTAGGGAAAGAGGAAACAGTGTCTAAAGAGGGACTTTGAGGTCAGGGATAGTTCAAATATAAAAATTTCCTTTTGCTCTTTCACCTCACCTTTTCTTTTCTTTTTTAAAGTGAAGTTTCCAAGTAGAAAAGGCAATATTTGCCAAGTGTTACAGTTTACTTTATGCTGATTCGGTTCTGAAAATGAAGGCCCTCTTTACTCTGGCAGTAATTTAAAATAATAATAATGGTAGTGTATTTTAGCACTAGGTTATAGGGTCCTCATTTAATGCTGTGATAACCCTCTGAAATGGGGATTGTTATCCTCTCTTACGGATGGGGAAACTGTAAGCTGGTCAGTGGCAGAGTCTGGGGTTTACTCTTTCTACCACACCTGTCACCATAATTCTCAGGTATGAGCAGCTACTTCGTGTTAAGGTTTCTATTCCCAGCAGTCCTCGGGGCTCAACGTGATAAGCACATGTTACTCTGCTTCCCACAGGTGTGTTGTGAGGCTCCCCAGAAACTTCAGTCCCTCCTCTCTCCTGGTGCAGGCAGAACTACAGACAGCTGAATTTCTTTATCATTACCTTAGATACGATAAAAATTCCCAAAGGGAATTTTCTTCCTGACGTGGAGTTGGCAGCCTTTATTCATAAGGGATGCATTGGAATGTTCTGTCTTGGTGAGGAGACATTCTTAGAAATTGAAGACGAAGAAGAAAAGGGAGGAAGTGGGGGGAGAGCTGAAGGGAGGATGTTCACGTAGGGCCGGGAGTCTTGGCTCTTCTTCCTCCTTCTCTTTAGCTTTAAGGGTCTCTGCCTTCCTTCTCTGGGGAGAAAGCAAGGACCACTGCCTTTTAAATCAAACAGACCTTGGTTCTGTTAAAAAAGAGACAACAGGCCCCAAATGGAGTCACCTGTGCTAAGCCCACGTCATCAAACTGAAACTTAATACCTAACCTAATTGCAGTTTCAATATCCCCCAGGAATGTCATCTCAATTCCAGTTTGGGATTTTCTGGTCAGCACCAATGAAGTAATCTGCCAAGTAGACCCTTTTTCATTCCCCAAAGGAAGATGAGGTAATTGCTCTTTCCTTATCCCTTCCCTGTCCTGCCTGTAAAAGTCTTCCATTTTGTACAGCTCCTTGGAGCTGCTTTTTATTTGCTAGATGGGATGCTGTCTGATTCATGAACTGTTGAATAAAGCTAATTTGATATTCAAATTTACTCAGTTGAATTTTGTTTCTTAACAGTTCAAATCTCAGCTCTGGTGAAAACTCTTGAGGAAGCTATTTAACCTCAGTTTTCTCATCTGTAAAATGGGCTAGGGACTTCCCCCGTGGCTCAGTGGTTAAGGATCTGTCTGCCAATGCAGGGGACGTGGGTTTGAGCCCTGGTCTGGGAAGATCCCACATGCCACGGAGCAACTAAGCCCATGTGCCACAACTACTAAAGCCCACGTGCCTAGAGCCTGTGCTCTGCAACAAGAGAAGCCACCGCAATGAGAAGGCCACGCACCGCAACGAAGAGTAGCCCCCGCTCGCCGCAACTGGAGAAAGCCTGCACACAGCAACAAAGACACAACGCAGCCAAAAATCAATAAATAAATAAATAAACTTAAAAATAAAATAAAATAAAATGGGCTAATATTTGTATCTTCTTTGTTGGGTCATTGGGGAGACTGATTGCAATGTTTCTCTAAGCACGATATGCATATGGTTTTTCTGGTGATACATTTTTTAATGTAATAATTAAGCCACGTATAGATAACTATCACGCCAAACGTGTCATTTCACGGGTCGTATTGCTTAGGGCAAGGCTAAGTTAAAAAAGCAATCCAATTTAAGTCTATTTTGATAAAATATTAAACGTGTGATGTGGAGATGGCAAAACGTGGTAGGGAGGGAACCCTGGGCCAGTATGAAAGCTGCTGGGAAGTGACTCCTTCCCCACTCCTCCTGGTTAAGGAGGGCTACTTTGGACAAAGAAAACCTGGGAGACCCAGGTTGAATGGGAAGGCTGGGTTACTCTGGGGCCCTGGAGTTAGCTGCCCTGTGGAGTCCCTGGAATTTCACCTCCCACTGCTGCCCTCTCTTGGTCGTGGGCTGGCTCCAGTGTCCTGAGTACAAGTCAAAGTTGACCCAGGGCGATCTAGCACCCAGCACCCATGCACTGCCCTTTCTGGCCCCTTTCTCACCTCTTCTCACACTGCTTCCGAAACTCCCCCACCCCCATCAGTCCCACCCCACCTTGGCCTACCCTCCCCAGTGTCACTGTCTCCCCCAGATAGTCACAACAACTGCCCTTTCCCAGACTCCTTACAAATCAGCAGAGGACCTTCTGATTCTCAGGTGTGAACCACCAATGAGCTTAGCTTTCCCAGGCGACATTTGTTTTAAAAGAGGAACTGGTTTAAACTAAATGAAGTCAAATTGACAAGAAGTGCAGTGGCTGTATTTTGGGGATGGGGATCCTTCTTTGGCTCTCACCTTTCTTTATGAAACATACCCTTCTCTTTAAGTAGGCATCTAGATCCAGGAAATGAAATCCGTTCATTTCTTTCCAAGAAATTCTACAAGCTTTCAAAATAGTTTTACTGCTGGTGTAAGAGTTACATTATTTTGCTTGAGACTAACAACCCGAAATAACACTGGTTTAAAAAAGATTTTAAAATATTTCTCTCTTATGTAAATAGAGGCAACCCAGGGCTGGTATGGTGGGTCCCTGAACACCAGGTTCCTTCTATTTTGTTTTTTCACCCTCTTCAGTGTGTGGCTTCCACCTTGTGGCCCAAGATGGCTGCTCCAGCTCCAGACCTTGGGTCGGCATTCCAGTCACTGGTCAGGAAGGACGGTCCAGAGAAGGGTACCCTCTAGCCCTTTAAAGCACTCACCACCTTCCTTTACATCTTGCTGGCCAGGACTCGGAAGTGAATTCATCGTAAAGCATACTAGTAAATGTGACATTTTTTCCTGAGCACCTATGCCCTGCTAACATTTGGTATTTTATTACTGAAGAATGGGAGACTGGGTTTTGGAGGCAATTAACATCTCTTCCATAAGCCTATTCCTAGGGTTGTGAGAAATGTTCAGACCCAAGTAGGAATGGATCCCAGGACTAAAATTAGGCTCTCACAGTTCTCTTCTGCCATTGTGAAAATGCCACTGGTGCAAGGGACAATGCTTTAGACCACAGCCAGGTCACCGAGGGTCTAGTTCCAGCTCTGCTGCTAGCCAATGTCATGGCCTTGAGAGAGAAGTCTAACATTCCAGGGCCTCAGTTTCTCTAAAATAAGGTTACATAATTTGATCTCCAGGGTCCCTTCCTGCTCTAATATTATGATTTCATATAACAGTGTCTTGATGTCTGTAACCAAGCAGTTAAATAGAAAATAACATATGCTTTTTTCTTTTGTCTGTGATCATTAAATGCTGTGGGTAACTAAGGGTAGATTACCAATTGTTGGCTCCCAGGTATCCTTTTTTTTTGGCGCGGGGTGCGGTACGCGGGCCTCTCACTGTTGTGGCCTCTCCCGTTGCGGAGCACAGGCTCCGGACGCCCAGGCTCAGCGGCCATGGCTCACGGACCCAGCAGCTCCGTGGCATGTGGGATCTTCCCAGACCGGGGCATGAACCCCTGTCCCCTGCATCGGCAGGCGGACTCTCAACCACTGCGCCACCAGGGAAGCCCCCAGGTATCCTTTTAACCTTGTCATCCTTCCACAAGACTCCTTCCTGCAGGAACTAGCTTGAGATGGAGTTGCTGGCCAGGAGACCCACTTTATTTTCCATTGAGTTTTGGAAGCTGGAGAGCTAAAGCCACCGACAAGGAAATTCATGGTTGTAAAGTTTCTGTTTATATCCGGTAGTAGTGGCTGAAATTGCCCATCTCAAACAGCTGGGACAGGAAGCATATGCAGCCAATTGATAAAGAGGGTATCTGCTGTAAGCATGCTAATCTTGAGGAAATGGGGATCTCAAGGCACCTGGATTAGCCACAGACCAGAAAGGGGCCCTTTTAGTGTTCCTTTCAGTTGCTAAGACACACACTATGTTTGAAAAAACACCTCCTCCGCCACCCAGATGGAGAAAAACATAAGCTGCCATTGCTTAACTGCCTTACAAATAACCAACCAACACTAGCATCTGTGCCTTAATACATGGCTAATCTGCAAACAAAAATGCCACCTTGTCTGCTTCTTGGGGCCAGAAAGTGGACCAGTTCACTGGCTGGTCACCAGGGCTATGAGATATTACTTTTCTAGCTCTGTGTGACATAGTGGATGAGCTATACATGGCGGCAGGAAGAGGACAAAATTGGAGATCCAACCAGGAAATGAGGCACCAGTCTACATGCCTGTTGGACCGTCAGCCCCAGGGAGCCTTGCTCCTGATTTGAGAGAAACTCCCCAGAGACTGGCCTGTCTCATGAGGAGGACGGGCACTCCCACATGTAGCATCTGGAATCACATCTTCCTTTTGACTAGGATGAAGGCTCAGGGTTAGGAAGACAACTTTGCATATTTGGTGAGCAGGACTCTAAGAGGGGCCAGCAACACTTCTCTTCCGTTTGGATCTACATATCTGTGTGAAGCGTCTCTTCCTGCAATGACAGTCCTTAAAATCAACCACTGAAATAAGCTGAACCCCAGAATAACTGTAATAGAAGATGTTAAGCTAATATTTTTAAATATAATGAAGCATAGTCAATCACATTGCTCTTATCAAAAGAGTAAAATGGGGCTTCCCTGGTGGCACAGTGGTTGAGAGTCCGCCTGCCGATGCAGGGGACAGGGGTTTGTGCCCCGGTCTGGGATCCCACGTGCTGCGGAGCAGCTAGGCCCGTGAGCCATGGCCGCTGAGCCTGCGCGTCCGGAGCCTGTGCTCCGCAACGGGAGAGGCCACAACAGTGAGAGGTCCGCGTACCGCAAAAAAACAAACAAACAAAAAACCACAGTGAGGGACTTCTCTGGTGGTCCAGTGGGTAAGAATCTGCCTTCCAATGCAGGGCACTCAGGTTCGATCCCTGGTCGGGGAACTAAGATCCCATGTGCTCCGGGGCGACTAAGCCCGCCCCCCACTACTAGAGAAGCCCATGCGCCGCAACAAAGAGCCCGCGCGCTGCAACGAAGCAAAGACCCAGCATAGCCAAAATAAAAACAAACAAACAATAAACAACAACAAAAACCTCACAATGAGATGTCAGTTCACGCCTCTTAGGATGTTATTTCAAAAAGACAATAGGTAACAAATGCTGGAGTGGATGTGGAGAAAAAGGAACGCTTGGGCACTGTTGGTGGGAATATAAACTGGTGCAACCACTATGGAAAACAGCATGGAGGTTCCTCAAGAAATTCAAAATAGAACTACTGTATGATTCAGCAATCCCACTCCTGGGTATATATGCAAAGGAAATGAAATCATTATCTCAAAGAGATATCTGAACTCCCATGTTCATTGCAGTGTTATTCACAATAGCCAAGTTATGGAAACAACCTAAGCGTCTGTTGATGGATGAGTGGATAAAGAAAATGTGATATATACATATATATATATGGATTATTATTATTATTGAATATTATTCAACCTTTAAAAAGAAGGAAATCCTGCTATTTCCAGATTCATCCCAGGTATTATGCTAAGTAAAATAAGCCAGACAGAGACAACATGGTATCACTTATGTATGGAATCAAATAAATAAATAAATAAGGTCTCAGAAACAGAGGGTAGAATTGTGGTTGCCAGAGCCTGGGGAGTAGGGAAAATAGGGGAGGGATTAGTAAAAGAGTAGCGACTTTAGGTTTAAAAAAAAAAAGAACAAAAACAGAAATTCTGGAGACCTCCGTAGACCATAATACTAATTCCAGGGGTAGAGCTGTTGCTTTTGTCACCATCTGTTCCCTCTGCCAGCAAAGGTATGATGTGAGTGTAGCAGTGTAGATTCAGATCCACCACTGGGAGCCCAGCTCACTGAATATATAAGAAGTTCTGTTCACAACAAATAAGTGATAGTACGTCATCTAGTGGAATATTATCAACTCCTAAAAAGAATAGATCAATTTAGGTTGATGTAGAAAGATGTCCAAGATACAATAAGTGAAAAAAGCAAGTGGTAGAACAATGTACCGTGTCAAATAAACAAACAATATATATGTTCTTCTATATTCATAGAAAATTTCTGGTAGCAGTGGTTACCTCTAGGAAATGGTACTAGACAGAATAGAGACAGAAATTTATGTTTTAATGTACTGTTTAAATGTTTTTAAAAAAATCATAAATAGGGAGTTCCCTGGAGGTCCAGTGGTTGGGACTTTCATGGCTGAGGGTCCAGGTTCGATCCCTGGTCCGGGGAGCTGGGATCCCACAGGCCACACAGCGGAGCCTAAATAAATAAATAAATAGGGCTTCCCTGGTGGCACAGTGGTTAAGAATCCACTTGCCAATGCAGGAGACACGGGTTCGAGCCCTGGTCTGGGAAGATCCCACATGCCACGGAGCACACAACTGCTGAAGCCCCGGGTGCCCTAGAGCCCGTGCTCTGCAACAAGAGAAGCCACCGCAGTGAGAAGCCGGCGCACCACAACGAAGAGCAGCCCCCGCTCGCCGCAACTAGAGAAAGCCCACACGCAGCAACGAGGACCCAATGCAGCCAAAAATAAATAAATAAATTTATAAAAATAAACAAATAAATAATAAACCATAAAAGGTTCAATTTTTTTTTTGGTTCAATATTTTTAAAAAAGGTTTTAAAATGATCAGGCTTCTTGAAACTCCTTTTATGATTTTATCCTAAGGAAATACACAGTAAATGTTTTATACTAAGATGATCATGACAACATTTATTTTAATGGTGTAAGACTGGAAATAACCTAAATGTCTAGCATGAAAAGAATGGTTAAGTAAATAATAGAAAATGGACTGTAATATAATGCAGTCATTTAAAAAACAAATTTTCTGAAAATTTTAGCCAGATGGGGAAAGGCTGACACTATGTTAAGTGGAAAAAAGCAAGTTGCTCTGTGTAAATTCAGTATTGTATCAATGACGTTACAAATGCATAGGAAAAAAATAGCCTGGAAGAAAATATTCCCAAATGACAAGAGTGATTGCCTCTGATAGTAAGATTATGGGGGATTTTTCTCTTTCTGGACCTTTATATTTTCATATTCTTCTCAATTTTTGTGCAATGAGCATGCGTTATTTTGTAATGTGGGAGAAAAAGAAAGTAAAATACTGAGAAAACCATTACATGCATTCCTGGCATGAGTCAGGAACTGAATTTTCATGTTTAAATTAGCTTCAGAAACACAGGAGTGGTTTCTAGGCAACCTGCTTGGGAAATCATGTTCCTTTCCATTGTTGCTGGAGTGTGCATGAGTGTCTCAAAGAAAATGTAAGAGATGAACCCTTGCGAAAGCGGTCTCCTTCAAGGAAAAACAAGCTTTGTCACCGGGGCTTGAGTAATTGTGACCCCAGTCACATAGGGATCTGAGATATTTTGGGGTTTTTTTCTGACGAATGAGTGCTTGATTTTAATGAGGATTGCCATAGGTAAGTAGAGTAGGATAGCTATTCAAGTCTCTGCAAATGGTGTGGGAAATTGGGGTAGGGGGTGGGGGTGGGGAACAGGAGCCCAAACCAATAACCCCAGGTAGATGGCTTTCCTAAGAATCCAGGGCTGTGGATTCAGACAGTGGTGAGGCTTTACAAGATGGATTGCAGCGCAAGATGTGAAAAGATTGCCTCGTCATCCGGTGAGCCATTTACCGTCATTATAGACAATCCTGCTGAGCCAAAGGGCTTTTAATCAGGAGGAAACACTGAAAAATGGAACCAGAACTAAGAAACCCTTGGCCCATCAGACTGGGCTGAGTCAAGAATGATTTTTTAGCTTTAAGGGAGCCATGTTCTTTACAAAGAGTTTGTACAAGATGCAGAAAGTACTGTTCTCAGCCCACAATGTATGCTTTGTGGACCTCAACTACATTTTTCAGCAAGAAAACAAAAGGCATTCTGCCTGCTAAATGGGATCAGAGCTCAGTTTCTTGCTCCTACACCCCCTAGTGGTTGCCTTTTGTAATTACAAAAATTAAGTGAGGAAGTAAATAGCAGGCATTTGGGGTAAGGAGAGCAGTTGACTAAGGGTTAGTGCCTTTGACCTTGGCTCCCTCTAGATTTCATCAAAGCTCAAGGGGGAAGCTGTGGCCTCAAGAGGTACAGATGCACTTCCTAATAGAAGGTGGGACCGGAGGGCAGGAATCCTCCACAGAGGATGTTAAGAGCTTATTTTGTCTCCAAACTTGTGAACCCATGTCCTGAATTCCACCTAGTTGTGGTCCACTGGGTCTGGCCACCTCTCCTTTAAAGTGACAGATACCTGGAGGGTAAAGGAAGAGGGGGACTAATATTTACCTACCCTTCCTCATGTGGTAGCCCTTGAGGGCAAGACCCTTTTCTTTCTGTCTTTGTACTCCAGGGCTTAGCACATGTGTTTGTGTGAAATGTTTGTGGTCTTGAATGCTATATGTAGCCCATGAGGTAGATAATACTACCCTTGTTTTTCCAGTGAGGAAACTAAAGTGCAGAGAGGTTCAAGAATGCCTGAGCTATCTATCTAATAAATAGCAGAATAGAAATTCAAACCCCAAGTTCCAAAGGACCTGCTCTTTTCTTTCTACCAAGATGCCCCCTCCTGACACCTCATGCCCTCTGTCTTGCTGGTCCAAACTGTCAGGTGAAAGCCCCACTGTCTCTCTCCTTTGAGTCAGTCCACCCTGGGGGGCCAATGTCTTCCTTCTTCTCTGAACTTCTCATTTGTCAGTGAGTCACCCCTTTAACTCTCTTACTATCATTCAACTTTCCTCAGAAGTTTGCTTTTTTCTCCAAACAGTCCATAAGCATCTTGAAGGACGGGGTAATATATTAATTTTTCTGTAAACTCTCTGCCCAGCATTCAGTAAATATTTGCGGGAAGAGTGAATTTAACAGCAGAGTGTTGGTCAAAATATACCTCCCAGGGCCTGTTTGTACTAGGAAACTAGCAAAAAATTTTAATTTTTATCTGAAAACATTTATTCTCATCAAAAACACCTAATTAAGTGACTTTTTACCCCCCACCGAGGGGCTTGCAACCTAAGATAAATTAAATGCAGGTCTCTTTCTCTAGGAGCTTAGAATCTTGAGAACATACATAACTGGGCTGTTACAACACTGGATTTGGGTCAAAGGTGGAATCTAAATTCACTTAGACTCTTCTGTTCTAACTGGAATCTTTTGGTTCCCAGGACAAATACAGGGTCCTGCTCTGACAAGCTGGGACACTGACGGACCTGGGAACAAGTAGCTGGCTTCCTTGCCAGATGTATTTATTGCATTATGTACTGCAATATACCCAGGTTTGTTTCATCTTCCTCCTACGGCTGCCCTCCAGGGAGCCATGCCTGGTACAGGTACATGCACAGTAAGATTAAGACCCAAAGCACTCAGCTCCCACTGTCCTCCCACAGTTGACATCTGACAGTGCCAGTCCTCAGGGGAAGCAGGCCAAGACTGCCAGGGGCAAGTGTGATGTGGGGGGATGTCAACTGTTATATATTTCATGAACATTTATTGGGCACCTCTTTTATGCCAGACACTGGGGATATGGTGACAAATAGGGCATTTTAGAGGTGCTCAGTCTCATTGCAGGGGCAAACATGTAAACAAACGATTGGTTACATATTAGAATAGAAGTGCTTACGAGAAACCTCAAGAACACAGAGGAAATAGTACAGAATTCTGCCCCAGGAGGTTGGAAAAATCTTCATTGATTAGGTGACTCTCAAAATGTCTTGAAAGAGAAGTTGTTCACTGGTTGGCAAAGGCGGGATGAGTGTTCCAGGCCCAGGGAACAGCATGTACAAGAGCAAGGAGGCAGAAGGAGTGTAGGAAATCCACCTTGTTATGAACGCTACACGGAGGTGGCCCGAGATGAGTCTGGTGGGGAAGGCGCTGAGAATAGGAAGGTTCTCATCTATTTAGGGTGGGGCTCTGGCTCCGTCCTATGGGTGATGGGGGAACCTGGAAGGATTTCAAACCACAGGGGGTATAACACAGATTTCTAAATATCTACATAATGTGAGGGCAGGACTAGAGGAGGCAGAGCCTGAAGTAGAGGGACCAGCGCGAGGCTGGCAATCACAGAAATCCAGGCCGTACTACTCTGTGCCAGGAGAGATAAGAGAGGCCATGTGGCCTTAGCTGATGGGACTGATGAAGCCTGGTGACAGATGGGCTGTGGTGGTTTGCTGGGGGGAGTCTAGGACACTCCCAGTTTTGGCATGGGCAGATGGGACTGGTGGCCCCATTCACCAAAATCAGGAACACACGGCTGGGGTCGGAGAAGAAGGTCAGGGGAGCGGATGAGTTACATTTTGGCCGTGTCTAAAATTGCATGTGGGACGTCCAAGCAGAGCTGCCTAGTAAGTGGTTGGTATGTGGGAGTCTGAGCTCCAGGAAGACGCTGGTTTCTGAGGGAAGAAGGCTGGATCAGGCTTCTCTCTCTGCAGACATTCAATAAACATTGTTTTGAGAAGCTAATTAATGATTACAGGGCACTGGGAAAACAGAACGATGTTGCAATGTAAATGTGGATGCTCTTACAGTAATGGACTGGTGGTTGCAGAAAAGCTCAGGCTAAATAACACTAATTTTTTCCAGCTATAAATAGACCTTCTTCTGCAGTTGGGGTTTTCAATTTCACAGTGAAAAGAAATGCAGCAGTGGAAGCGAGAAAGAGGGGCAGAGAGATGGCATCTCGTGCCTACTGGGTACACATGTTAGCAAGGTCCAGCCACAGTGGATAAGGCAGGGATCTGATCTGGTGCCAAAGAGCTTAGAGTCTAATATCATAGGTTCAAGTACTGATTCCTCAACTAACTGGTTAGGTGTCTGTAATAGATTATCAGATGTGTAGTAGATGTTTACTAACTGCTTTTAGAGATATAGTCACAGTTTTAAGCTCCTTCAAATCTCAGAACAGCCTCATGGTAGGTCCTTTATTAGGCTTCTTTTGGGGATGAGTAAACTGAACACAGAGAGTTTAAGTGACTTACCCAAGCCCACTCAGCTAGAAAGTGGCAGTTCCAAGATTTGAACCCAGACAGTCTGGGGCCAGAGTCCTTTCAGAGGCAATTAACTACTGTGTTATGCTGCCTTGCCATGTAAAAAAGTGCTTTGCAGAACTTTCAGTTTCTTATCACTGCATGGATTTTGTGAAGGGAAAGTTGCATAATTTACATTAAGGCCTAAATCATAGGTAAATGTTTTCACTGTGTTCTCCCATAATTGTTCCTTCAAGGGAGAAGTGTTCAATGATTTGTCCCCGATCTTCTTTTTGGAGAAAGCTCTAGGGGTTCCTGTCATTGTGTGACTTTGTGTTCGCAGACCACAGAAGTCTCCCTGACCAGCATTACCATTCAGCAGTAGAGACCGCTGTCTATTAAATTCAGCGTAATCATAATGGTCATGGGCTCACGAGTCAGAGAGACTTTGGCTCCATCCCAGCTCTGCCACTTGGGTGTGTTACTTGAAACTCTCCAAGCCTGCTTCCTCTGTCTGTTCATGGGATAATACTAATAACTCCTTAGGGCTATGAGGATTACAGACAGTGGTAAGGAGATCACTATCTAGGGTAAGAGTCATTAAGTGCTCTAAGACACAAATAGACATGTGAAATGGGGGAAGCACACATTCTAGGAGAAGGGAACTGCAGAAGTCTTGCTTTGACAGGGAACTCGGAGTGGCTGATACACTAAAAGAATCAGCAAGGGGACTTCCCTGCTTGTGCAGTGGTTAAGAATCCACCTGCCAATGAAGGGGACACAGGTTCGATCCCTGGTCCAGGAAGATCCCACATGCCACGGAGCAACTAAGCCCTTGCCCCAGAGCTACTGACCCCGCGTGCCTAGAGCCCGTGCTCTGCAACAAGAGAAGCCACTGCAATGAGAAGCCTGCGCATGGCAACGAAGTGTAGCCCCCACTCGCTGCAACTAGAGAAAGCCTGCGCACAGCAACGAAGATCCAATGCAGCCAGAGGGGAAAAAAAAAAAAGAATCAATGAGACTGTCTCGTAAACTTATTAAGCAATTAGCAATTCTTTTAATTCTTCAACAGTCAGTATTTCTCTCTCTATAGGACGTATATAACTAACAAAGCAAAACTTATGACTTTAAGAAAATAATTTTCCCTAAACATTTAAGCATTGATTCCAAACCTAAATTAAATTCTTTCATCCATTTAATTAAAATCACAACATGACACGCTGGATTTTCATAAATGCGTCAAACGCCTTCAAAAACTGACAAAACACACACTAAGTATTGTAATGGCTACAGAAATAATCATGTACAATTTATTTAAAAATTGCTATCATCAAGGATTTAAGGTTGTTTGTTCTCATCTCCATTGTTAGCCGTATTTTAATTTTTATTTTATACCTTCCTGGAATTTCTATACCAATTTATGGTGGCAATAATCATACACCTCACCCCTCCCCTACCAATACCAAAAAAAATCAGACGAGCCAAAGTTGCAGATTCTGAGTTATCACATGATTGATTCTTAGTGAGGAAACTGGACTAGCAACTCAAACCCTCACAGTTAGTCTTTAGGTCGAGCCTTTTAAAGACAATCAAGTCTCATTTCTGATGTCACGGAACTTTTAAGTCCCTTTTAAGTTCAAAGGGATTCTGAGTTTTGGAGACCAGAAGCACTCATTCTTTAAAATGTTCACAATCAATATTCCCCATCCCATAATTCAGCCATTATAATATATTGATCTGGTCTGTTGCTGTAATTGGCAACTTAGGCATGTTTTATATCTAAAGCGTATGCACTGTAATGATGCTCATTATAATGATAGCATCACCTAGAACCTTGCTACTTAAAGTGTGGTCCATGGACCAGCAGCATCAGCATCCTATGGACAAAGAATCTCACTTCAGACCAGCAGGCTTAGAATCTGCATTCTAACAAGACCTCCTTCTACCTTGTGATTTGGTTGCATTTTAACATTGAGAAGCCCTAATATAAAGAATTCATCTACCTGGAGATGATGGATCAAGCCTGCAGTTGGCACTCCTCTTTGGGTCATGTAATTCATTTATCCTCCTGAAACCCACTATTGCTCCCCCTCTTTTCTTATAGTTTGAGACTTTATTTTAACTGCTAAGATTTCTACTACATTGACCGAGAGAAGTGGGCCTGGGACTGAATCTGAGGAATCCAATATTGAAGGAGCGGGGAGATGAGGACAAGTTGCCCAGAAATCTAGGAAAAAACCAACAGAGTCATGGGAAAGGTCTTATCACACTGAGGAGCATGTAGTAAGCCCTCCACAAACATTAGACATTGTTCCTGTTGTGCTTATTAGTAGTAGTAATTAAAAAATGAAGAACAGGGCTTCCCTGGTGGCGCAGTGGTTGGGGGTCCGCCTGCCGGTGCGGGGGGACACGGGTTCGTGCCCCGGTCCGGGAGGGTGCCGCATGCCGCGGAGCGGCTGGGCCCGTAGGCCGTGGACACTGAGCCTGCGCGTCCGGAGCCTGTTCTCCGCAACGGGAGAGGCCGCAATGGTGAGAGGCCCGCGTACCGCAAAAAAAAAAAAAAAAAAAAAAAAATGAAGAACCGAGGCTATGTTGGACAAGCTGAGGAAACCCAAGAAGCATCATCACTGAGATTTCCCATAAGAGCAATATTTCCGGACCCTTTGAGGAAGGATCTATGGTCCCTCTAGGGTGTTGAATGAAGAAGGGCTGATTTGTAGAATAAACTCAGAAAAAAATTAAGGTCAGAGGAAATAGTCTGTTCACTGGAGTGTTTACATTTCTTTCTGAGGGCAGGGTGAGTGGTGTGAAGGGAGAGGATGATAACATGTCTAAGTAAACTGATTTTTAACAAATGGCATGACTTTTCCACCACTTTGTTTTCTGGACCTTGACCGTAGCATTTCATGCATTTTTTAAAAACATAAGCAAATGGTTTGAATACTGTTTTCAAAATTCCCTGCCCAAAAGAAGTGAGATATCTAGTCCTACAAACCCCGTGAAGAGTTAGTTCCTCTGAGACCTGATTGTGCTCTGTTAGAAATTGATCTGGCTAAGAGATGAGGACAGAATAACGCAGGAACATTCTAGAAAGTATATTGATTAGGACACACTAACTCTAATAATCTACTTCATAGCTTAAATCTATTGGTAGGCTGTAGTATCATAAGCATTTAGCTATTAGTCAGAAATCCTAGATAAACGGATGGATCTCTAAAGAGTTGGCATTTGACACTGTTACATTTCAAGCTGTTTTTTTGTGCCATCTCTTTAGAGCTGGTTAAAAACTAGATTTCGGTCATGACGTCATCTTCAAGGCCCTGTGTCAGGACATGCGGGGAGTTTACAGCGACACCTGGTGGCTGGAAAGGTGAAGTACCCTGGCTTTGTTAGAAAAGGATAAAGGATAAATTGTGTCTAAAATTTGGTTTATTTTTGTGGTAGAGAATTTCATTCTTTGTTCCAATTCTTTTTGTAGGATTGCAGTTACGTATTTAAAAAATGGACTTTGATTCTTTTAGATTATTTTTATAGCCTCCAGCCTTTCTTTCCTAAAGAAACCATCAACCAGGTGAACTGACCAGTACTATCAGCTGGTCTAGATCTACCCAAGGCCAGGACTAGGGTGATGCAAATTTAAGGAGGTGGTAAAAACGTCAGTAATGAGTATAGATCACATTCTAATGCAGTAATTTAAAAAGTCAAAATTAATGCCAAAAATTCCTTATAAACAAAAATATCAAAATCGTAAATACAGGATCAGTATTATTGATTTTCCCTTTTGATCCCATGCCCTAATACGGCTCCAAAAGGCCTGAAAAGAGGCAATGAACTCGATGGCCTAGCACCTGACAGGGCTCACACATGTTCAATGAATGCACAGCCACCACTCCCACCCCGACCCATGGTTTCCCTGTCCTTCCTGGGTCTCTCCCTGTCTCCTCTCATCTTGGTCAAGAGTAAGGAGCCTAGGTCAAGGGCAATGATAGAGAAGAAGAAAAAACAGAGAATAGAAAACTTAAATGTGGCCCTGGGGAAACAAATTGGGAATGGACTCTTCCATTTCTCCTGTTTTCCTTTTCAGCACCCTCCTTCATCTGCTTCTTCCAAAACCTGCTTCTCAGGAACAGGGCCTAAATTACTCATTCATGCCTAGCGGCTCTCTGCTAAGCGGGCCTGAGCCGATGAGACTCAGACACTGAGGGCAGGTGGGAATGGAGATGAAGGAGGACATTGCGCTGGTGAGAAAGCCCCTCTCACCTCTTTCTGGGTTTAACACGGCCCCCCTAGTTCCCATGCACCAGGACCAGGGCAGGACATGGGAGTGGGCTTGTTGAGGATCTGGGACCTTGGGGCCATGTTGCTTCTCGGGGGTGCACGTCTGTGGAAGACGTCAGTAGCTAGGAGAGAGTCCCCCTCCTGCATCCTCCACGCTTGTCTTTCACCTAACTCTGCGCGGTCATTAGATAGACGGTGACTGCAAATAGCAGGAAAAGATTGTGCAATTGGAAACACACAAGCCGCTGTGAAAAGAGGAAATAAAACCAGTGGGCTGAGAACATATTGGGGTGAAAAAGGATCAGAAACTCAAGAACAAAGAAGAACTTCAAAAAAGCCCTGAGAAGCAAGTGGCCTTGCAAAGGAGGCTCAACGGGTCTCATGGATGGGGCTCCTCAGCACACAGTGAGTCGAACCCCCAGAATAAGAGGAATCTAGAAGGTACTCACCTTATACAACTGTGTAAAGTGTTATGGCTTTCAAATATACCCCCCTGGGGGATTTCAGGGAGAAGAGCATGCGCCCTCTGACAAAGCACAGACACCAGAGCCGGCCCCAGTCCCCAGATCCTTCGCCGGGACACATCGGATACCCTAGATCAAGTATCAGCCCAGATACTCCCAGATACTCTCCTGACCCAGAAAACTGCACATCCCTTATCACCTGCTTACGGCTCTTCTGCCGGCTACGTAATGGCTCTCTTTTTACCAGTAGAGGTTTTGCTGATTGCTGGAGCCCACGTGGTTCAGCAGGGGAATCATATTGACATTTATCAAGACCCTGCTATACACCAAGTATGTGTTTGGCACTTTATCTGTTTTCTCTTTAATCCTCACAATAAGCCTTTTAAGTAAAGGTTACAGTTATCATTTTTACAAATGAGAAAACTGAGACTCAAAGAAGTTCTGTGACTTACTCAAGCTCACATAAATAGTGAGTGGTGGTCCCAAGATTTGAACCTGGGCCACAGGACTCCTTCTGTGTCTTTACGTCCTTTCTGTTGCATTAGGTCAGCAGAGACATGGGGGAGATGCCTCCCTGCCCTCCTCCTGCATCCATGGCAGATGCTGCTGATGACCTTGGTGGTTGTTCCCTCTGATCCAGGATTATGTACAAGGCACAGGCTACATATAGAGAAGTTATGATCCATGTTCTCAAGGAGTTTGCTTTGACATAGGTTAAAATATAATACGGCAGTAGACTAGGAATGTAAGGCTGTAAATAACACAAGTGCTAAAAAGATTCTGGTAAGCTTATAAATCATAGGAAATATATTCACCATCCTTTGTCTGAAAGCTGACCTTTTCCCTGCTTTCTAATTCCTTGGATTTCTTTTCTCATTCTAGATATTACTCATTTATTCAATCAAAAAGTGTCTTCTCTGGGTCTAGGAGTACAGCATAAAACAAGACCAAGCCCCCGCTCTCAGGGAGCTTAATCTCTAGTAGGAAGACAGACAAGAAACAAGCAAGTGCACACAGACATGCACATACTTCAGCTGGTCACAGTGGGATGAGACAGTAAAGCAGGGAAGATGAGTAGATTGGAGTGGAGTGTTGTTTTATGTACGGTTGTCTGGCAAGGGACTTCTGATAAGGCGGCATTTGAACTGAACCAAGAAGGAAGAGAGAGAGGGAGCTGAGAGGATATGGCCAAGGGCACCGCAGGCAGAAGGAACAGAGGCCCTGAGCAGGGGTGGCGTCGTGCTTGTGGGATGGCAGAGGCCAGCCTGACTGGAGTGCAGTGAGTGAGGGGCGAGGGTTAGAGATGGAAAGCTGGTAAGGATTTGGGCTTTTACTCTAATTGTCACTACAGGGAAGTGAGGAGACCTGTCCAGCCTCCAGACATCAAGCAGGGCTGCTGTGGACTCTCCAGTTCCCATGTGTTTCTGGTTCTGCAGGTTCTTCCTTTTATGTGGGAGAGCTCCCTCTCTGGGGATCTGTACGGGGCTCCCGGGCTCCTGCACTGGAAGACAGGTGGGATTTAATGGAACCAGCTGAGCTGCACTCAATGTCGGCCCTGGCCTCCCCACGCACCTGCCCACATCAAGCTTTTGCATCGTGACTCTCTTTTCCCTTCAGGCTGTGCTCTGTCTTCATCTGGGATGCTGACCCCTATTGCAGTGCTTGAGCCTGGTTAAGTGGATTTAAGGGTTTGATGACATATATCAAGGGTCAGCAAACTCTGGCCAGCCACCTATTTTTATAAAGAAAGTTTTATTGGAACACAGCCATGCCTATTCATTCACATATTGCCTTTGGCCGCTTTCACAACACAACAGCAGAGAAGAGTGGTTGCTACAGAGACCATTTGGCCTGCAAAGCTGAAAACATTTACTATCTGGCCCTTTACCTAAAGAGTTTGCCAACCTCTGTAATAGATTTAGATCTGCTAACTCTCACAAAGCAGAAAAGAAGATATTAAAAGACTGCTACAAAAATATGTAAGTAATTAAATCCACAGCGGATTGACAATAATATTAATATTGCAGTGAAAAAGAAGACAAGACAATGGCAGGACTGATGTTCTCCCACTCATAGTACAAACTGCTTGTCAGATAAGATAATAGCCTCTAATCAGTTCTGTCAAGAAGTTGGTGGAGAGAGAGAGAGAAGGGCAGGGGGCAGGGGGTAGGAGAGAGAAATGGATAGATAGATAGGTAAATGGTGGCTACAGGTTACATGCTCAAGTTTTAATGCTGGGGTTGCATTTTCCCCCTTTAATCATCAACTTGTTTAGCACTTTTTATGGTCACACACTGTTCTTAGGGTGTTACCAAGCCCATTTTGTATCTGCTTACCCAACTCAAAGCAGAGCCAATCTACTGACACAGGGTTGTGCTGAAGAAATGTTTAACGTTTATTGCAAGGTGTCAAACAAGGAAAATGGGCAACTGATGCTCAAAAGACCTAAACTCCCCAATGGCTTTCAGGGAAACGTTTTTAAGAGCAACATGAAGGGTGAGGGTTGCGGGATGCCTAATCAGCTCATGGACATTCTTCTGATTGGTTGGTGGTGAGGTAACTGGGTGGTATTTCAGAAGTCAGCATCATCAGCCTTCTGTTTCCAACCAGTCTGGGGTCTGTGTGCTAATGTCTTCCTCCTGGTAGGGGTTTCAGTACCTGCAAAACAACTCAGAGATATGGCTCAGGATGTTACCTATAGCCCTTGAGGAGGAACTAAAGATCCTTGACTTTGTTTTATGGCTAAACTTTGTCTTGCTTGATTTCTTTCCTTTTTTCCTCATGTTCTCACTTCTCTCATTAAATTTGCTCTTTGGAACTCATGGAAGGCCTAGAAGGCTATAGCTTTTCTACAAACAAGAGGTGGGGACATAGTGGGGGAGCATCTATCCCTGGGAAGGCCCTGAAAGGTACTGCTTGGTTTCAAGGGTTTCACATATGTTAACTCATTTAGTTCTCAAAACAACCCTAAGAGGCAGATACTATTATAATTGTCCCCATTTTATAGATGGAGAAACAGAGGCACAGAGAGGTTAAGGAATGTCTCCAGAGTTACACAGCTAGGAAGTGGCAGGAAGGCTTGAATCCAAGCAGTTTGACTCCAGAGTTTATGTTCTTAAATTCTACTTTATACTGCTTTTCTTGATTATGAAAACAAAGACAAAACAAACTGGAACATGTTCAGTGAGTATAGCCTCAGTGGGTAGTAGCCCTTTTGGCATGATTTGACATCTTAGCTACCAGCCCTTATCCCAAACCTTGGTGCATGGTAAAAGAATTTGGAGATTACTCCTTTAAAAAAGTTCTGATTTTTTAATTTCGAGACACATGTCCAGGATGAGTCCATTAGAAAGTAGTGTGAAATAGGGCATCAGAAGCCCATCGGGGAACCTCCTGAGATTTCAGTGAGTTGGGAGGCATTGGTTAGCAGTTGCCACAGCTCTGAGCACCCAGGACAGCTCTCCTCTGCTAAGAGCTTGGGCTCCTAGGGAGGCTGAGGGTCTCTGGCTTGGCTCTCAGTGGAGAGTTGTCATCCTGTCCTGTCTACCCCCTCTCTGGGTGGACCGCAGACTTTTCATCTGTAAAACAAGGGAGATCAGCTAGTTGGTCTCCATGAGCTTTTCAAAGGTTAAAAATATTCTGATTCTAGATTTAATGAAATGGAGAAAATATCCATGCCATATTAATTTGTAGGGGGGAAATCCTTTACAAAGCATTATGTTTGATTTTTGCTAAAAAAATACATGTAACAGAATGAAGGTATTTGTGCTTTTCACTCCTTTGTCTTTCCCCCTCCCTCCCCCTCTGCTACTGGGGAGAAGGTCTTTTTGCAAAAATTTCACTAGGATTCTCTGTCAGTCAGGAGCTCTATTCCAAACAGCAGAAGCACTGCCATCCTTCTCCTGGAATGGAGCCCTAATTTCCTGCATTTATTTCTTTTGCATTAGTTTTTGTAGTGAAACATTTAAATTCCTTTCTCATTTCCTTTTGTGTATATTATTATTATTTTTAGCCATGCCTCACGGCATGCAGGATCTTAGTTACCCGACCAGGGATCGAACCCGTGCCCCCTACAGTGGCAGCACAGAATCTTAACCACTGGACGGCCAGGGTAGTCCCTTGTGTATATTCTTTAGCTAATTTTTTTGTGGTTACCATGGAGATTACATTTAACATACTAAAGTTAAAACACTCTAATTTGAATTTATATCAGTTTACCTTCAATAACACATAAAAACTCTGCTCCTTTCACAGATTTGTTCTCACCCCTTTCAATTGTTGATGTTACAAAATTATATCTTTATACATTGTGTGTAATGGTTATTTTTTTACTACAAAAAGAAACTAACAGTTGGAATAGGCAATAAAATGAATAAATCTCCAGAGAATTATGCTGAGTGAAAAAAGCCAATTGCAGAAGGTTACATACTGTATGATTCCGTTTATATAACATTCTTGAAATGACAAAGTTATAGAAATGGAAAACACAGATTAGTGGTTGTCTGGGGTTACAGAGGGGGTAAGGGAGTAGGGAAGTGGGTGTGGCATCTGGGATGCCCCCAGAAGGCATGAGCTCAATGGGCAAAGGGTTCTCAGCAGCTTCAGCCAAAAAGGGTTGAGCTGGGACCCTGAGGGAGGGAGAAGGTAGGAAAGGATGGGAAACCATTCAAGGAAGATCCTGCGTGAACTACAATGCAACACCATGAGAACAGGAAAGGAGTGTTTAGAAGCACCCTCCGCGCTTCTTTGTACTCATAATCTTCATGGAGTGAGGCAGAGTTCTGCTACTGACCTGGGTCCCTCCAGATCTCACAGGACATGACAACACAGTTCCGTGACCATTGAAAAAGGTGGCTGCCGCATGAACACTGTCTGTCTCTGCCTGGTTGGATTCTTCTGGGTGACCTTTCTTTTCCTTCATTGTGCTTTTCTATACTTCCTAATCTTGCTACACTAGACATGTATTTCTTATACAACAAAAATTGTGTTAAAACATATTAAGGGGCTTCCCTGGTGGCGCAGTGGTTGAGAATCCGATGCAGGGGAGGCGGGTTTGTGCCCCGGTCCGGGAAGATCCCACATGCCGCAGAGCGTCTGGGCCCATGAGCCATGGCCTCTGAGCCTGCGCGTCCGGAGCCTGTGCTCCACAACGGGAGAGGCCACAACAGTGAGAGGCCTGCGTACCCCCCCCCCAAAAAAATTAAGATCTTACAGAATGTCTCTAATAGCCTAATATTATATTTTGGGAATAGACAAGTCCCTCAAGATTGGTCCATAGAGGAGGATTTGGCTCCCAGCGACTCTGAAATGACTGGAATCCTTTATTGTGGCAAGGAAGGCTGCTTCTCAAAAGGTGCAGACATTGAAAGGGTTATTGTGTTCTCTAGAAATTTTCTGAATTGTGGGTCCCTTTTTTCTGGCCAGAATATACTCCCTCAGATAGTGATACCACACAAACTGTGGTGAAATGCTGCTCAGAATTTCTACCCATGAGCTGGGGGAAGGTAGCTGCTGGCATGAATATCGTGAACTTCCCAACTTATTTAGGACTCTGTGAACCTGAATTAACATGCCAACAGATATGACCATTCCTGTTAATGGGCTCTCAGGAAATAGGGTGTACTCTGGAGGTTCCAAATTTCTAGATGACTGAGGTTTATTCAGATTATTTTCATTGTCTGAATCCGTATTTTAGAAAATCAGTCTAAAGCATATCTGCCTGCTTTTTAGCCTTATTGAGCTCTAAGTGGTGAACTCAACGGATTACTTCTTCCATAATTTTCCTACAAGCTACAGGACCACTATGTTAAAGGTCTCTCTCTCTCTCTCTCTCTGGTTTTTTTTTTTTTCTTTCTTTCTTTTTCTTTTTTTTTTGCGGTACGCGGGCCTCTCACTGTTGTGGCCCCTCCTGTTGCAGAGCACAGGCTCCGGACGCGCAGGCTCAGCGGCCATGGCTCACGGGCCCAGCCGCTCCGCGGCATGTGGGATCTTCCCGGACCGGGGCACGAACCCGTGTCCCCTGAATCGGCAGGCGGACTCTCAACCACTGCGCCACCAGGGAAGCCCTCTGTTTTTGTTTTTGTTTTTTGGTGTGTTTTGGAGCTAAGGGAAACAGTAAAAGTGCACCGGTCCCAGGGAAAACACCTAGTGGTTGTTTTTAGAATGAATTTGAGAATTCATTTGAGAATTTGAATTCTCAATTCAGAATTTGAAAATTCTGAATGAATTTGAGAATTCATTCTATACTTTCTAATTTCGAAATTTCAAATTTTGAAATTTCTAATTTCAGAATTTCAAAATTCATTCAGAATTTTCCCCCCAAAAGTATTGGTTTAATTTGGTTTGTGTTAACATTGACAGGTGAGCATCAAGTATTACCATCTTTTTTTATATTTAAAGTGACCAACTGAATGAACTGAGTTAATCAAAAGCAATCAGACTACCAGAGATGATTACTTTCGAGGCAGGTTTCAAGCAGCAGCTGCAGTAGCTAACACCACGTGTTCACTGAGCACTTATTCCCAGGGGCTGTTCTCAGTGATGTGAGGCATCAAAGACACATAAGACAGAGCTTCTCTCACCATGAGAAGGAGAGGCTGCACTAACGTGGGGAGCACATCAGACTGGTGTGGGTGGCCTGGAGTCTGTCTCCGGCCAAGTGCTGCTGGAAGGAAGCCATTCGAATCTCTAGACATCAGTTTCCTCAGGAGAAAATGAGGCATTCAACTCAATTTCAAAAGGACCTTCAGCCTCTGAGATTCCAGAGCCGATGGTTTTTGGGAGGAGGAAGGCCTGTGCGTGGGCACTGGGAACTGTGTCATGTGATGAGTGAGTCAGACTCAGGGCGTCAGAAAAATAACGTCTTCACAATCAACACAAGGGCATAGGCAATTAGGAAACGCACTTAGCTGAGGCTTGAGTGTCTGTTCCATTCGGAAGATATGTTCCTGAAGAGGGACAGGGTGACTCATCAGAAGGCTGTAACTTGATGAAGTACAGCTATCCAATTTCCTTGCTCTGATTCCAGGCAACTGAATGATCTTAATTTGGTTTCCCAAGGCAGTTTCCCCAGGCAAGAGAAGGGACAGGCTGTGGCAACTGGAAACTGACATTCTTTTGTGTGAGCAAAATTAGATCACATATGAGAAATGACTGAAATTATAAGAAGTAGCATTCAAATGCAAAGCATCCTTAGTAATTTCATCACCAGTTATGAATCATTTTCATGCTGATTTGGTTAGCCTTTGTAACTTTTTTTTTTTAAGAGCTAGTAAACACTGGGTGACTTGGTAAATATAGAAATTCTGTATCTGCAAAGCTGATCAGAGGTGAAAATTACTAACATTTACATAGTGCTTTACAATTTACAAAGTGCTTCTCTATACAGTATCCCAGTAGCTCTGGGAGACAGGGGATATTATTTTCCCAGTTTCTAGTTCAAGAAAGCTCTGTATTGTGAGGGAGGATTTGGGCTGGAAGTCAAACCTAGGTCCTGCACTGCTAATCCAAATCATAGTGCCGCTGCTTCTGAAGCAAGCGAATGCTCTTCTGCCCCCCATCCACCTGCATACACACACACACACACACACACACAGACACACCTTCCTATACAAGATCTGTGCTCAGTGGGACAACGGAATGAGTGGTGAGAAGCAGAAGCACAGAAGAAACCCAAATGCCAGTCTATTCCGGAGATTGTGGAACTGCTTCTCTTTCCCTCTTCAAAAGCCACTCCAAGTGCATAGGGCCTTTCCAGAGTCCCTGCTTTTCTTAGTCCCTGCCTGAGTCTTCTTGCTGCAGGTATAGAAAGTGTCCTGTCTGCTTAGGTGGAATCTCAGGGAGTGTCAGACTCCTATCTCTCTTCCCCTGAATGTTTGGTCTGGATATTCCTGCTGAAGGTAGCTAGGGATGCTCAACAAGGGTGGCTCCCCAGAACAGCACTGCCTGACCTAACACACCTGGGGCTCCTGACTTCTCAGCTACTGGAGCTGCCAGTCTCAGATTACCAGTGGGGAGGGATCTCAGGACCTAGGGCCCTCCGTGCACTGCAAGCCTGAGCTCTTTGCTGTGCAGAGACAGTGGCAGAGTAGGTGCTTTGTGACCAGACCCTTCCCATTCACAGAGAGAACTGGAAGACCGCACTGCCTGGCTGGGAATTTACAGAGGCTTAGGGAAAAGATGAACTGGCCCCACTTCTGCATCTCCTTTTGCTGGATTTACTTTGCTAGCTCCAGACTGAGAGGTAAGAGGCTGGTGGGCGTGTAACCATTGTCACTCATCTGGGGCCACTTCTTTGGGTTTTAGGGTGGGCCAGGAAAAAGAACAAATGTTCTAACTGCAAGGAAGTACTTCGTCTTCTTACTGACTCATACTAATCCTGTAGGGTGTGCCAGAAAAATAACTCCCGTCAACCTAGAGCTTGTCCCCAGCTGATGCTAGGTTATCCCCAACGCTAGTCCTTGGACTGTTGTTCTTTGCCTTGAAATATACATGACACTGAATGTTGATCAGGTCCCTCTTTTGAGCAGCTGGAGAAACAGCAGATGGAAAATATGCTCACAAGTTGTTTAATGACATTTTTGAAGATTATTCCAATGCTCTTCGTCCAGTAGAGGATACAGATAAAGTTCTGAATGTCACGCTCCAGATTACACTTTCTCAGATTAAGGATATGGTGAGTAACATAGTGGTAACTCTGAAATGTTTAGAATGAAAGTAACAGTGCTTTCCAACGGGAATGTCTGAACTGGGAATTTGAGAGAAAGTGAGAACAGAGAGCTCTGTGTGCAAGCTGATGGGAGAAGGGAACTCCAGGGGAAGAAAGCTTTCTACAAAATTAATTTCACTAAATTATGTAATCCCGGCCATTAACACTAACAGTCTTAGATCATCTAAAGAAAGTTGATTACACATTACATGTTCCATCTCTATGAAATGTGCAAAATCAGCAAAACCATAGAGACAGAAAGCAGAGTAGGGGCTGTGGGAATAATGGGGGAATAGTGATAGACTGCTTGATGGTCATAGGCTTCCTCTTTTGGGGTGAAAAAATGTTCTGGAAGTAGAGAATGGTGATGGTTCCACAACATTGTGAATAAACTGAAAGTCGCTGAACTGTACACTTTAAAATGGTTTAAGTGGTGAGTTTCATGTAATGTGAATTTTATCCCCAGTTTTTAAAAGGTGGGTTTTTTTTAAATTAATTAATTAATTGATTTTTGGCTGCATTGGGTCTTTGTTGGTGAGTGTGGGTTTTCTCTAGTTGCTGCGAGCGGGGGCTACTCTTCGTTGCGGTGCACAGGCTTCTCATTGCGGTGTCTTCTCTTGTTGCGGAGCATGGGCTCTAGGCGCACAGGCTTCAGTAGTTGTGGCTCATGGGCTCTAAAGCGCAGGCTCAGTAGTTGTGGCGCACGGGCTTAGTTGCTCCACGGCATGTGGGATCTTCCTGGACCAGCACTCGAACCTGTGTCCCCTGCATTGTCAGGTGGATTCTTAACCACTGCACCACCAGGGAAGCCCAAAAGCTGTTGTTTTAAGATGACTTACCTTATATAATGCTTATATGTGTTTAATTACATGAAGTTATGAAACTTGAAAGACTTTTCTTTAGTACATTATCGATGTTTGCCGACTTTTTCATTCAAAAGAATCATCGGTTGATCTATTTTCAGAGAAATTTGGGCAGTTGATCCATGCAGAGATCTGATGATTTAAATATTTGTCCACTTTACATTCCGAACACTAAATCACAGAAAAAAACATTTCCCTGGCAGTCAGTCAAGGGGATAGACTGGAAAAATTCTCACTTTCTTATTGGAAATAGACTAGTGCTCTTGGAATTCCTGTTTTAAAGATGAGTGTTCTAGAGACAAGTGCATTCGGTTGAGGTGTTGATGGGATAAAGTTGTATCTGGGTTAATTGTGCAGGATGAAAGAAATCAAATTCTGACTGCCTATTTGTGGATCCGCCAAATCTGGCACGATGCGTATCTCACGTGGGATCGAGACCAGTATGATGGACTGGACTCCATCAGGATCCCCAGCGACCTGGTGTGGAGGCCAGATATTGTCCTGTATAACAAGTAAGTGCAAGTCAGTAGTTTCTCAGGAATGAATTTATTGATGTAACAGAATGTAAACATAATGGAAAAGGAATGTTTAAAACTTGCATGAGGTTAAGTCTATTCATGTTCCTAGTCCCTGAAGTGAAGGTCATAAAACCTCAGATAATAAAACAATAGGTCATAAAATCTTAGAGTTACAGCCCCCTTTTCAGATGAGAAACTGTATTAGAAGCCGTGTTAGTTTTCTAGGCCTACTGTAACAAAGTACCACATACTGGGTGGCTTAAATGACAGAAACTTATTGTCTCACAGTTCTGGACGCTAGAAGTGCAAGATAAAGGTACTGGAGCTTCCCTGGTGGCGCAGTGGTTGAGAGTCCGCCTGCCGATGCAGGGGACACAGGTTCGTGCCCCGGTCGGGGAAGATCCCACATGCCGCGGAGCGGCTAGGCCCGTGAGCCATGGCCGCTGAGCCTGCGCGTCCGGAGCCTGTGCTCTGCAACGGGTGAGGCCACAACAGTGAGAGGCCCGCGTACCGCAAAACAAACAAACAAACAAAAAAAGATAAAGGTACTGGTAAGGTTGGTTCCTTCTGAGGCCTGTGAGGAACACTCTGTTCCCTGTCTCTCCCCTAGCTTCTCAGGTGTTTGCTGGCAATCTTCAGTTTCTTGACTTGTAGAAGCATCCCCACAATCTCTGCCTTCTTCTTCACATGGTGTTCTCCCTGTGTGTTGTCTGTGTCCATATTTTCCCTTGTATAAGGACACCAGTCTTGTTGAATTAGGGTTTACACCACACCAGTATGACCTCTTCTAGACTAATTACATCTGCAATGACCCTGTTCCAAATTAGGTCACATTGTGAAGTGCCAGGGGCTAGGATTTCAACATACGAAGTCTTCACAGATGCAATTCAACCCTTAACAGTGGTGCTCCCTTGTCTAAGATCATGTATCAAAAATACATGATACGAATAAGATTAAATCAGAATGGGCCTGCTAGAAGCTGGCCTATGGAATTTGGACCTTGTATGGAGTGGAAGATGAACTAGATCATAAGATCACCAGTTGGCCTTTTCCTGGTCCGAGAGCAAGGGGCCTTGGTGAGTGGGTAGGTAAGGTTTAAGTTTCTCAAATTGTAAAGTGTGCACGAATCATCTGAGGAGGTTTTGCTCAAATACAGATTCTGATTCAGTAGGTCTGGGGTAGAGTCTGACGCTCTGCCTTTCTATAAGCGCCAGACGGTACTGCTGCTGTTCCACGGATCACACTTTGAGAAGGAAACAGATAGCTGTCTCAATTCAGGTTCAGATGCTCCACCTGTTGTCAAAGGGGCTCCTCTCTCTTTTTATTCTGGAACTCAAGTTTCTCAGGGCTGGGAAAGGTTCCTCTGAGCAGAGCCATATGAATGAGGAGCAGCTCAGGGGGACTCTCCGGAGAGCTCAGCCTTCTACTGGACGTGTTTCCCTTCAAGAAGCAACTGGTAGGTTGCAGCCTGGATTTTAGTCTCAGTCCTTACTCAGAGAGCTTGTCCGAGGGTCATGACCTCATGAATCATAGTCCTGATGCTGCTGTCCATTCCCCACTCTGGAATGGCAACTCTTCCATACCCCTTCCCAAGCAAGATCACATCCAAGTGCTGGTGCTTTAGTACTCTGGTTCACACCCCCCTCAACACACACACACACACACACACACACACACGTACATAACAGGCAAGAGAATGAGCCAGGATGTCCATTACCTCGTCCCACACACAGGGTGCAGGAGAGTAATCAGAGGATACACTTTACATAGAACACTTACAGCATTCTATAAGTTCAAAATTCTCCCTGGAGGAAAACAGAAGGCTGGTTCTCCTTTTCCTCCTGCTTTGATTGACTGAAGCAGTGCCCAGCCCTTACCGAAACACTTCTTTCCGAGCTGGCATGACCTAAGTTAAGCCTATCCCAGTCCCCCTTTATCAGAGAAGCCAGCTATGCACTCATGAGCTCACACAAGCCTGCTGTGTCTTTGGTAAATTTTGTCCCCGTTCTCCGTCCTTTCCTCCCGAGATCGCTGGCTTTGAGAAGTGTGAGTTCTGATCCCCTTTTCTTTCACACACAGACCCTTTTCACCACACTGATTCATCAACTCTTTTCTTTTCCTCTGGATTGACTCTTTAGTCTTCTTTCCCCTCCTATCATGGACAGTTCTGTTTTGGATCCTCTATTTTCCTGTGTGTTCTCCTTCTCAGTAACATCAGAGTTTTACTATTCAGAGGAAACCCTAAATGGACTTATAGTTGGATGTCATTTGCATTCCTTTAAACAACTGAAATGAGAATAGAAGAGAGTTAGAGGACCAGGCAAAGGAGAGACCCCAGTCCTTTGGGGTCCCCAGGAAGGACCCTGACCCTGGTCCTTCTACCTGAATCCCTGGACCTGCAGAATCTTCTGCTCCCTGATATAATATAAATACTTCTCAGAAACTGGTACAGAAACTTGTAGACCACAAAATGGGCTTCCTGAGTGGTGGTAGGGAGAATAAAGAGGGGTATAAGGCAGGTGATCCAGTCATGTGTGATAGAGTTAGTTTGGGCAGGAAGATGCTTAACAGCTAGATTCGCCATTGGTGCCTGAATCCATGGGTTAGACTTGCTGAGGATTGATGAGGATGGTCCTGGGCCTGGAAGCTATTTCATATGAGGAGCAGTCGAATTTATTGATGCTTAGTTTGGAAGAGAGAGGTCCTTAGGAAGACTTGATGGCTGTCATAGGCAATCATAGGAAAAATAAGGTAGAGAAAAAAGAGAAAATTCCTCCAGAGGACAAAACCCAAAACACTGAGTAGAAGTTAAAGGGTTTTTTAATTGCATTTTAATGCAATTAAAAAAAAACTAATAATTTGAATAATGAATTTTCCCAAGAGGTAGTGAGCTCTTTCACAATATAATGACTCAAGCAGATATTGGCTGTTACCAAGTCAGTAAAGGAATAAAGTTCTGGTGGGGTTGTTTAGTATAGGTATATGGCCAATATAATGGTTAGTATAAGAGGGTGCAAGGATTCCTGACATTTTTAGGTTAGGTAAAGAGTGGATTACAGAAATTTCAGAAGTGTGTTTATTATGAGGGAGTTTTAATGGTTGGATTTTAATGGAACGGTTTAATACTTGGATTTTAGACCTGGTGAGAAATTGGGTACCCTGTTGTACTCAGAAAGATTTGTCTACAATTTAGCTTTAAGTTCTGCTTAAGTAGCTTAGAGAATTGAAAGGATGGAAAAACTGTAAGATGAGATTGGATATACATATGTCAAATTTTATGAGATTGTATACCTTAAATGTATGCAATTTATTGTATGCCAATCATACATCAATAAAGTGCCTTAAAAAGAAAAAAAAGATGACATTGGAAATAAAGGAGGCAGAAGAGGAACAGGTTTGGAGAAAAAGATGATGAGTTTGGTGTGAGACCTGTTCAGTTTGGGAGACCAAAGGAACAGAGGAGACAACCAACAAAGAGATTGCAAAGGCAAGTTTTCAGCCTGGAAAGAAGGTCACGGCTAGAGCTATCAAAAGCCCTTTAAGCCCTTATAGAACTGCTCAAGGAGGGAAAGAAAATGGCTGAGGATAAAGTTGGAGAATTTCTTCACTGAAGAAATTTACAGAGAACATTCAGAAGAAATGGTTAAAGGGGTAGAAGGAGAACTGAGAGAATTGCCTCATAGAAACCAAAGGAAGAAACGATGTCTAGGAACAACTCAAAGTGAAGTGCTTGGGAAGGGTTGACAGACTCTTAGAAGAGTCTTTAGATTTGCCCATTTGCAAGTCATGAGTGACCTTTGAAAGAGCACACTTTGAAAGCTGGGAAGAAGCCAAATTGCAAGAATACAAGCAAGATGGGGAAGTGAAAGCAGCAGGCACCAATTACTCTTGAGAGCGGTGTGCAGAGAGGAGAGAGGTGGGAGGGGCCTGGGAGGAAGGGAAGTTGGTAGGGAGACTTGGGAACAGAACTGGGAGGGGATTAGAGGAGCCAGAGAGAATAAGAGAGACCAAGAGAGGCGAAATCCTGAAAGAGACTTGGAAGGAAAGAAGTCACAGTACAAGAAGAGAAGTTAGCCTTGAAAAGAAAGAGAAGGACCTCTTTTTTTTTTTTTAATTTATTTATTAATTTATTTATTTTTGGCTGCGTTGGGTCTTCATTGTGGTGCGTGGGCTTTTCATTGCGGTGGCTTCTCTTGTTGCAGAGCACGGGCTCTAGGCGCACAGGCTTCAGTAGTTGTGGCTCGCAGGCTCTAGAGAGCAAGCTCAGTAGTTGTGGCACACGGGCTTAATTGCTCCGTGGCATGTGGGACCTTCCTGGACCAGGGCTCGAACCCGTGTCCCCTACATTGGCAGGCGGATTCTTAACCACTGCGCCACCAGGGGAGCCCGAGAGGGACTTCTTTTTGACGTGGAAGGGAAGATAAGGGGGACACACGAAAGACGGAGAGACTGGAGATAGGAAAAAGGGTGGATTGTGGGACTGAGTAAGGAGACAAGCCTATGTCGAGGTTCCAGGCACTGTCTGGTACCAGAAAAACTGGCTGATTCTCACTGTTCTCTCCTTCACCAGCCCACACTTCTCCAGTTCTGGAGATCTTGCTTCTTACAGCCCCTGCTGGGAAAGGTCTTTCTGCTCAAGTGCGAAGCTGAAGTCAGCTCAGTCTTTGATCAGGGGAGAAGGGACTGCGTGAAGGGCACTAAGGGTTGGAGGAAAGGGAAGGTAAGAGGAAAACAATTTAAATAATCTCTTAGGGTCATATTATTGAACGCTGCCCTCTCGACCTCCATTTTGAAATTTTGTCCCTGTAATTTTTTTCATTTTCTAGTTGGGAAAATAGAACACAGTTAGAAACAGAGGGAAGGGAAAGAGAAGAAACTCATATGTATTGGACACTTACTGTGTGTCAGGCAGTGAATTGGGGCTCTACATAGTGTGGTAGACAAAATAATTGCCCCCAGAGTGTCTCCATCTCAATCCCTGAAGTCTGTGAATATGTCACCTTACATGGCAAAAGGGACTTTGCAGGTGTGATTAAATTAAGGATTTGAGAGGAGATTACCCTGCTGGGGCCAATGGAAACAACCTTACAAGTCCTTATAAGAGAGAGAGGTGGGAGAGTCAGATGCCACAAAGGAAGCAGATATCAGAGTGATGGAAGGAAGGAGTCCTAAACCGAAGAATGCAGGCAGCCTCTAGAAGCTGGAAAAGGCAAGGAAATGGACTCTCCTTTAGAGCCTCTAGAAAGAACGCAGCCCTGCCTAAACCTTGATTTTCGGATTTTTGACCTCTACAACTGTAGAGATGCTAAATTTGTATTATTTTAAGACACTTGGTTTGTGGTAATTTTTTACAGCAGCAATAAGAAATTAATAGATTAATTATTTACTTAATATCACATTTAAAAAGAAACCTTAAGGTATTATAGCCTCTACTTTTACAGGTGGGTGACAGAAATGTTACTTGCTCAAGGTTACAGCAACTGACCAAGATTTTAACCCAAATCTCTCTGTGATATTTCTGTGATGTCGTTGCTACTTTCTAAAGGAGAATGAGCCATATTGATCCAATCAACCCACTTACCTTTCTTTGTTAAATCCTTCTTCTGCGCAAGGCATTCAGTCATGTGTTGAGGGGTTAGGATTTTAAGACTCAGTCTCTGACCTCAATGAACAGTCCAATAAGAAATGTATGTAAAATGTAAGCCCCTCATAACACAGAAATAAAGTACCAGAGCCCTTCAAAGGTGAAGGGATTTCATCAGACTGGAGGGGCAGGCGGGGCTTCTCAGAGGGGTAGGCATCTGAGCTGTCTTGAAGGATGTATTAGATTTATATTTGCAGAAAGTGGGGCGGGTATTATAGATAGAAGAAAGAGTTTGAGTAAAGGAGAGACAATCACAGGATCTGTTAGGGTTTCAGTCTTGACTGGTGGTGTGCGAGTGAAGGAGACCAGTGGGAGACATCAGAGACCAGTGGGAGGCTACAGAGTGGGATGGGAGTAGATCATGGAACGTCTAGGACACTGAACTTAGGAGGTTTGGAAGTATTTGGTCGGCCATAGGAAACCAGTGCAAGTGCTGAGCTGTAAAAAGATGTGATCAGAGAAACCAGGGAGATAAAACAAGATATTGGTCATGAAGTAATTAAATAGTAATGTCTTTAAACTCCTCCTGAGTAGCTGGGGTGATGTTTTCAGACAGTGGGCTCCTTTGCCCTCTGGCTTCTGGTTGGGTTGGGTCAATGAGAAGCACCAGTGAGCAATTGGAGGGAGAAAAGGGAGTGAGGTTAGGGCATGTATTCCCTTGCTCTCTTCCTATAGAGTTATTATCTTTGGCTTGCTGTGTCCCTTGACAGAAAGGTATAGCTCCTGTCATGGTGACCCTCTTAAGCAAGTCTTTCCTTCCAGGTGTTGGTAACTGCACCTTCCCTTCACCTCTTTGGGCCCAGGAATGGTAATAGCTCTGCTGTTACTAGCCCTGGAGTGGTTGCCCTACACCTTATCCATACCTTTGTAAATAGTCCCTGCATTAAACACTCCTCAAATTATCTAATTTGAGTGGGCCATCCACTTTCTGCAGGGACCATGACTAATACAATTATTCTAGCTCCAGATAGATTCTCTCTGACCCCGAGATCTCTTACACCAAGGAAGGTAGGATGGGTGAGTTCCCATCCTCCAGTTCTCACTTCTCGTATAGCTAACTATATATATTTCTCATTGTTACAGAGGGTAGGTTCAGGCATTTTCAAAATATTCATTTTGTTCTCTTCACAAGACCACGTTAAAGATCCCCTCTCTAGACCTCCATTAAAAATCGAGTGCCACAATTCAGCTGTAATGCTCTGATTAGAGTGGACCCAATCAGACCATTACAGTTAACATTGTGGTACCTAAATTTTAATAAGTAGGAAAAAAACTTTTAAAACATGCCAGTTCTTTGATCTAACACACCCTCTTCTAGCAATTTAACCTAAGGAAAGAGTCAGTGGATAAACGCAACAATTTGACTACAGAGATGTTCACTGCGGCATTGCTTGTAAATGTAAAAAGTGGAAACAACCATAATGTTGAAAATAGGTGAATTGGTTAAATAACTATGGCACATCTCTATAATGGAATGTAATTGAATACCATTTAGCCACAAAAATAAAGTTGCAAAAGAATATGAACAGATGATCATAAATGTTTTTAAATTGTCTCAATGTTATTTTGTAAATTAACTTTTTTATTTTGAGATTATTTTACAGAAAAGTTGCAAAGATGGTACAGAGTTCTTGTTTATTCTTCACCCAGTTTCCCTTAATGTTACATCTATGTAACCATAGTACATTTGTCAAGACTAATACAATACTATTAACTAAACTACAGACTATTTGGACTTCACCAGTTTTTCCACTAATGTACTTTTTCTGTAAGAATCTAATTCAGCAAACCACATTACATTTAGCCATAATATATTTTGTAGGGAAAAAATCATAAGGAACACTTGGAAAAATGTGCATTAAAATATTAACAGAAACATACCAGTTAAGGCTGTAAGCATTAGAAACTGACTTTGTCTACCTTGTGACAAAGGGAATCTGTTGGAAGGATATCGTACAGCTCACTGAATTAAAGGAAAAAAAATCAATGACCAGGTCTTGGAAAGGACAAACCAGGACTACTCTACAGTTCAAGACAGTGGGGAATATTGAGATTTTTTTAAACAAAATAATAATAATTAATTGACTTTTATAGGGAGCCATCACCAGTGTGAGTCTTTTTGGTCTTTGGGTCACTCTGCTTAAGATCTAAACTGCAGGGAGAGTGAATCACTTGGACCTAGCTCAGGTCACACAGCCAGCCGCTGGCCAAGGGTGGCTGAGGAACCTTGATCATTGTTTCATCTGCCTTACAATGGTCATGGAGAAAGAGTCATTCCCCAAAGTGAAACAGAAATTCTGTACCCTCAAGATGTAAGGCATAAATGTTGATAAAGCAAAAAGAAATTATATCTAGAATAAATTATTATCTCTTAGATTATGGGTGAATAATCTTTTCTCTGTGTTTTTCAAATGTTCTACTGTAAACATGTACAACTCTTTCAACAGCAACAAAAAGTTACTTTAATATTCTTGTGCCCACAGTTAACAAAATCAGGTAAGCAGAGCCCCCTGTTAGATTTTAGCCTCGTTCACTTTTTGTCTGGGTGTCTGAATCATTATACCTGGACCAAGAGAGTGGCACTGGGAATGGAGAGGAAGGGACGTAAAGCAGAGATGCTTTAAAGAAAGAATCCAAGAGAACTCGGCCCTAACTATTCACAGGAAATGGAGAAGAGGGCAAATTAGAGTTGATTCCAGACTTTCAAGCCAGGGTGACAGGAATGGTGATCCACTACCAAGACACTGAAGTGATGGGCACAGGGTGCTGAGCTATCGGGGGTAAGGAGTTCGGTGAGTTGTCCTGGCGAGCAGCTCTCATCTTCCTCCTCTGACCTCCAGGGCTGATGATGAATCTTCTGAGCCTGTGAACACCAACGTGGTCCTGCGGTATGATGGGCTGATCACCTGGGATGCACCAGCCATCACCAAAAGCTCCTGTGTGGTGGATGTCACCTACTTCCCCTTTGATAACCAGCAGTGCAACCTGACCTTTGGTTCCTGGACCTACAATGGCAATCAGGTGGATATATTCAACGCCCTGGACAGCGGAGACCTCTCAGACTTCATCGAAGATGTAGAGTGGGAGGTGCATGGCATGCCTGCTGTGAAGAATGTGATCTCCTATGGCTGCTGCTCTGAGCCTTACCCGGATGTGACATTCACTCTCCTTCTAAAGAGGCGGTCCTCTTTCTATATCGTCAACCTCCTCATCCCATGTGTCCTCATATCTTTTCTGGCTCCCTTGAGTTTTTATCTCCCAGCAGCCTCTGGGGAAAAGGTCTCCCTGGGAGTGACCATACTGTTGGCCATGACTGTATTTCAGCTCATGGTGGCAGAGATCATGCCAGCCTCAGAAAATGTCCCTCTGATAGGTGAGTTCAAGTGTCTTACACTTTGAGTCAGCACTGTGGTAACTGGGGTTGTATCTGTATCTTTAAACTCCTAACAATGAGGTCAACTTCAGACTCAACACAGGCTGTCACATACTTCATTTGGTGTCTTCAATTGGCATCTTTGAAAAGAGATGTGGCTGTTGGAAACAAAGCTGGTCTTGTTGTCTCCAGGTTCACCCAAAAGAGGAATGAGAACAATGTGGTTTAGAGCAGTGGTTCTCACAGTATGGTCTTTGGACCCACAGCATAAGCATCATTTTAGAAATGCAAATTCTCAGGGCCCACCCTAGATCTACTTAATTAGAAACTCTGGCCGTAAAGCCTGGCAAAATGTTTTTAAAAGCTTTCTAGGTGATTTCGATGAGCTTTTTGTTCAAGTCTAATAACCACTGGCTTATAGATTAAGACCCTGATTTTGAAGTCAAAGAAATCTGCGTTTGAACTCTGACTTCACCACTCATTCTTTGATCAGCCTTAAGAGAGTTACTTAGTTTTTGAGTCTCTACTTCATCATCAGCAAAATTTGTGTAATTGCTACCTCATTGTGCCACTGTTTAACACAGAGCCTGGCATATGGTGAGGACTGAGAGAAAAGTGACTATTATTATCACGTTACAAGGGATTTCTTCTTGGGAAGAGTGATAAACGTGTTGAAAATGATGAGCTGGATTTTTAAGCCTGACGTCTACCCTTGATAGAATAATTCTCAACCTTTACTGGGTATAGTAGGTGTGGAAGAGCTTGTTAAAAATGCAAGTTCCTACACCCAAAGAGGTTGTTTTTCTTTTTAAGCAATCTTGGGCAAGATTTGGGAATCTGAGGTGATTCTCAAGTGGAACACACTTTCAAAATTTTGCAATAATGAAATGTCCCTCTAAGGGAAGGAGTGTAGACTGTGGCTGCCATCCCTGCTTCCCCTTTCCTTTACCTCCCTTGTTCTGAGATCCTTCCTAACACCTTTAATACCTACTTCCTGCCACCAAGGATAACACCCAGATCAATACGTCTATCTCAATGACTTGCTGTTGTAATAGATGCTTATGAGAATCAGAAGCTAGACCTAATTTTTAGTTCTTTAATGTAATCAATGAGGAGAAATTTCAGAACACCAGGAGACTTAGAAAGCAATATAAAAGGGGTATTGTACTGCCCTTTTACCCTCTCCTGTATCCAGTATTACCCAGTATTTAGACGTTACTACATTGGTTTCTCTGTTTGGAGATCTCTTCCTTGTTACGTCTCTCCCAGCAACACCTCCCCCCCCCCCCCCCCCCCACACACACTCACGTACACCTTTTTGAGAAATAGACACAGAAGGTTCTCTCCTTTCTCACCACCACTAATAAAGAGGAAGACGTTTATTGGTACTTTTATCACCTCTCCTGAGGCAGAAATGATTGACAGTGACAACATCTAATAATAACCCTGTTTGAGGCAAGATCAGTTGACAGATCCCTCTCTCTTCTTTAGAAGTAAGATTCAAAAGCAAGTTGGATCAATTTCTAAAGAAAGATGTCTCAGAACATGTCTCAAGAATTTTACAAGCATTACTTTTTCTGTGTCTGTGATAATATGAAATGTATCTTTTTTGGAAGGGTGTACACAGATCTTGAGAACTTTATTAATTGTCACAATTTGTTATTGTAGCACCTATGAAATAGAGTTACAATCCCATAGAAGTGTGTTGAAGTTTCCTGCATCAAGTGTAGCATTTGATCCAGGCTTTTGGCCCACAGCCTTGACAATGTTAAGAAAGATTCCATTTATTTTTAGTTTACTCAAAGCTTTTAACAAATAATAAACAGATGATAATCATTATCAAATGCATTGTCTTCATCTGTTAAGATGATCGTGTGAGTTTTTTTCTTTTCCCCCATTAAGTTAGTGAATTATATTACAGTTTTCTGATGTTGAACTAAACTCTTCTTTATCATGATGAATTATCAATTAAAGACACTGTAGTATTTAGTTAGCCAATGATTTTTATAGGACTTTCTCAAATGTGTCTATGAATGAAATGGCCTTAATATTTCCTTTCTTGCTACTTTTGGAACCAAGGCTGAATTTACTTCATAAAATGAGATTTTCTAGGCAGTTTTCCCACTTTTCTATTTTTGGAACAACTTGCATAAGATATGAGTTATCTGTTCCTTAAAAATACGGTGAAACTCACCTGTAAAACCTTTTGGCTCTAGAGCTTTTCGGAAGGTGGGTGGGTAGAGGTATTTGGTTAATTCCTATTTCTATTTAAGTGTTCTTTCTTCTTACACTAAATTTGACATCTTATATATTCGCAGAAATTTCATCTAGGTTTTCAAATGTATTATCATACAGCTATTTGTAATATTATTTTATTGTTTTCTAAATTTCTATTCTCTTATTTTTTTCTTTTGCATCCCTTTTTCTTTCTTTCTCCCACCTCTATTCCATGAGTGGCCTCATCAAAGGTTTATCAATTTTATTACACTTTTCAAAAAGCTTGCTTTTGGTTTTGTTCAACTTCTAGGTTCTTTGTTCTACATTTCAGAAATTTGTACCCTCATCTTTATTGTTTCCTTCCTTAATTTTCCTTTTTCATGAATATTTGCTTTACGCAATCACATGTTAAAGACTGAGAGTGACGCAGTCTCCTTTCTTCCCCAATGGTAATGAGCTTTCATATTAACAAGGTCCAAAGACAATTCTGAAAACTGACCAAGATCATTCATTGTTTACTTATTTGTTCGTTGAAAGTGGAAGTTTTTCACAACATGACCTCAGCAAAAATTTACAAACCTTTTAACTCAGGGCAGGGGACAGTGCTGAAAACTTTTCCTGTGTTTTCTCAGTTAAGCCTCGTCATAGTCCTATGAGTTAGATACTAATATTATAGTCATTTTATTAAGAAGGAAGCCGAGGCTTACCAGAATTATATAACTTGCTCTAGGTCACAAGTCTAGTGATGACAGAGCTGGGATTTGAACCCACTTTTATTCAAAAGTCTATAATAGTATATAGCTTCCTTAGAAAAGGTGTATATAGCTTCCTTAGAAAAGGTGTTTGTTTCTTTTTGAGCCAAACACAAGGACAGTTTTAAGCTAACTTGGTTGTTGTTATTTTCCAGGCAAATACTACATAGCCACAATGGCCTTGATCACAGCCTCCACTGCCTTGACCATTATGGTGATGAATATCCACTTCTGCGGGGCTGAGGCCCGGCCAGTGCCACACTGGGCCAGGGTAGTCATCC
Source organism: Aethalodelphis obliquidens (assembly GCF_003676395.1). Lineage (NCBI taxonomy): Eukaryota > Metazoa > Chordata > Mammalia > Artiodactyla > Delphinidae > Aethalodelphis > Aethalodelphis obliquidens. The sequence continues at coordinate 11,507,007 of NW_020837950.1, read as the reverse complement.
TGAAATACATGTCTAGGATCTTGTTTGTCTACGACGTGGGTGAGAGCTGCCTTAGACCCCGCCAAGACAGGGAGGAGGACCACCTCACGAAGGTTTATGGCAACCTTCCAGAGGCTAATCTGAAGACGACCAGAAATAAAGACCTTCCCAGAAAGAAGGAAATGAACAAACTCTTAAAGAATGACTTGAGGTACCAGGGTGAAAACCCTCAGGATGTTGACAGTTACTGTGCACAGTACAAAGTGCTGACGAGGAATATCGAATACATTGCCAAATGCCTCAAAGACCATAAGGCCACCAATTCCAAGGGCAGCGAATGGAAAAAGGTTGCAAAAGTCATAGACCGATTCTTCATGTGGATTTTTTTTATTATGGTGTTTGTGATGACTCTTTTGATCATAGCAAGAGCAGATCAGTGAGCATTTGGTATGTGGGGATAAATCAATAAAATTCCCCTGTGATCGACTCTAATGTTCTTCCAAATTAGAAATACCTATATCTATATATACACAGATATATATAAATTAGGATTTATGTTGTCTTTACTTTTTGTTTTCAACTTCAGATCAATATTATAGCTATCTGTCAGGTTAAATCAAGCAGGAGGTCCAAAATTTCAAGGGCAGGAAAACGGAGGAAATAGAGAAGGACCCCTTTTATAACCTACCAGAGTGGTAGGTGTCTGGCTTCTAGATCACACAGTTATTCTCTCCTTTAGCAGTACAGACAAAAAAAAGCACACTACATTCCATTTAAAATTCAAAGAAAAACAAAAGAAACTCATTTTCCCCTTAGTCCCTATTAGAACATGCTTTTTTTTTTTTTTTTTTTTTTTTTGCGGTACGCGGGCCTCTCACTGTTGTGGCCTCTCCCGTTGCGGAGCACAGGCTCCGGACGCGCAGGCTCAGCGGCCACGGCTCACGGGCCCAGCCGCTCCGCGGCATGTGGGATCTTCCCGGACCGGGGCACGAACCCGTGTCCCCTGCATCGGCAGGCGGACTCTCAACCACTGTGCCACCAGGGAAGCCCTAGAACATGCTTTTTAAAAAAGGAAAATAGTGATATATTCCTTAGTATAATGTAAGTCTCACTGTTACCTTTCTCAGGCCTGGTGCATTTCAAGCCATATCTCAAATGATGGAATAAAAAATGTTGTCCCATATAAAGAAGGTCTAAGCATCAGTGACTTAATGGGGAAGAGAGTTTTCTTTGTAATGATGATGTCATATATGTTGGTTATATTTTATATAAACCTTAAAGATGAAGTCATGCCTGCATTTAGTCTTGGATTTAAATAAGATCATCAGCAAACTGGGCTTATTTATTCATTCGTTCAATTATTCACCAAACATTTATTTTCTCCTACATAGAATAAAGCTGCATGATTCACGTCTGCAATGGGTGTCATAGCAAATCTTATGTGTAAGTCTGACCCTCTTTGATCTTCACTACAATTCTGTGAGCTAGTGGGCAGGTATTTCTAGTTATCCTTCTCAGAGGAAGAAGCTGGGTCAGAGGAAGGTGGGTGTAAGTGACCTACCTCCACATCCAGCTAAGTGGCGTACAGAGCTGGGAAATAAACCCTTAGCACTGTGAGTTCAGGCCAGGTGTGCCAAAACCACACTGCTTTTGGCCATGACAGATCATGATTTAGGATAGTTGTGACTGAGGGATTCTCATTCTTAATTCTGAATTTCTGCCCTCAATTTCTTCCTGTACTTCTCCACTTTCTTCCTACTTTCAGTCAAATGTCTTCAAATTCCCTTACTCCCATCTTGATTAAAATGATCTGAGTACTACTACCCATTCCCTAACTTCCAACTCCTCAACTATTCTTTTACCAATTAAAACAAATAAACAAATGAACAGAAGTGGAGAGAGGACAAGGGTTAACCTAGAAAAGAGAGGATGATATTTGGTTTAAACATATAGACATTGTTTTCTACTCTTTTGTCTACTTATTCATAAAATATTTATTGTGTACCTACTATATACTGAGTGCTAAGTCAGCCTTGAAGGAAACAAATATAAAACATGGTTTCAACCCTCTGGTTTCTCATATGGTACTTGTAGTTCAGTAGAAGAGACAGTCAAGAAAATAGAAGAATGTAGCGTAAAAGTGCTATCATAGAAGCATGGACAAAATGCCACAGGAACAATGATGATTAATCTGTTTGAGGGAAAGCTTGGGAAAGACTTTGTACAGGTGTAACATTTGAGCTGGGCTTTGAAGGATGAGTAGGTGTTTGCTAGACAGAGAAAGAAGTGAGTATTTAAAGGGATTAGAAGGAATTGGGGAAATGTAACTTAGAATCAGATGATTTTTTCTTTATTTTAATTATAGAAGTACTTTTATAAATTAGAGTTGCATTTGGCAGCAAATAATAGAAAACCCAATGGACCATGACTTAAGCAGATAGAGGTTATTCATCTACACAAAAATAAATCCAGAGTTACAAAGTCCAGGGATCTTCCCATCTTTCCTTTGTGTTGTTTTAAGGCACTAAATTCTAAGTTTGCAGTAGTTTGTTACAGTAGCAACAGAAAACTTATATAGTATACAATGAGTGATTTGACATATATAACTTCTTCCATATTTTAGATTATTTGTCTGAGATAGATTTGTCTATAGCCAGAGAGAGGCAGTCCTATTGGGCCATGTCAAAAATTTGGAATTTTATCCTAAAAATATTTGGTAACACAAAAGGGTTTCAAGCAAGGGAGTGATAGATTCAGATTTGTTTCAGAAATAACACTGTGGTGGCAGTTAGAAGATTGTAGAGAAAAAAGAGAAGAGGCAGAGTGATCAATTGGAATTTTTTTTTTTTTTTTACCAATTCAGGGAATTGATAATGAAGGCTTGACCCAAGACGGTGGGAATAAGAAAATGGATCACATAGTATTTATGACCTAGACTAGACAGGACTTGGTGACCAGATGGATGTAGGGTTAGGTAGAGGGTGGCATTGAGAATGATTCTGAGCTTTCCATCTCAGACAACTGAGGCAAAGAGTAAAGGAGGACCAGGTTTTGGTGTAAAGAATTTAAGACATCTGAGTTGGAAATGCTTATGGGACATCCTGGTGGAGAAATATAGGAAGTAACTGAACACGTATTTGGAACTTTGGAGAAAAGTGAAAGTTTAAAAAATTTACACTCAGGTTAATTGTTAAAGTATTTATTAAATGATTCCAGTGGGTAAGACATATGTTACAAACAGTGCAAGACTCAAATGAACAGAAATGCATTCTTTGCCCGAATTCCATTAGTTTATAATCATCCTGCATCACTAAAGCAGTTACCTTGTTATGCTGTCATTTTTCCATTCACAAGTCTGCTTCCCCAAACATACTGAGGTCCTCTCTAGTCCTAAGGCCCAGTAGCTCGGTCATTATTCTCTTTTTATCCTTTGCAATAAGGATATTATTCTCTTTTATTTTCTGTGTGCAATAAAGGGCGTAGTACGAGGTCATTAGCCATTAAATGCTTATTGAAAGAATGAGTGAGTGAAAGGAAGTGCTTAAGAGGGTCTAGCAAAGTGCTAAGAAGTTTAGACTGTGAAAGAGGCCTCATCCTATACAATATACAAAAATAAATTCCAGATGAATTCAAGACTTAGATGTAAAAACAAAAACTGGGACTTCCCTGGTGGCACAGTGGTTAAGAATCCACCTGCTAATGCAGGGGACACAGGTTCGAGCCCTGATCCGGGAAGATCCCACATGCCACGGAGGAACTAAGCCCGTGTGCCACAACTACTGAGCCTGCACTCTAGAGCCTGCGAGCCACAGCTACTGAGTCCACGTGCCACAACTACTGAAGCCCACGTGCCACAACTACTGAAGCCAACACGCCTAGAGCCCGTGCTCCACAATAGGAGAAGCCACCGCAATGAGAAGCCCGCACACCGCAATGAAGAGGAGCCCCCGCTCGCCATAATTAGACAAAGCCCGAGAGCAGCAACAAAGACCCAACAGCCAAAAAATAAATTAATTAATTTAAAAAAAAACAAAAAAAACCAAAAGGCTTGTAATAAAATCTAGTTGACTTTCTGAATAAAATTCTCCACCTCCATAAATTTTAAGATGTGGCGACTGCTTTGAAAAAGGAGTCCAGGGCTGCCTGACGGGGAGGAACCAAGGGGATGGGTTTGAACTCGGGTGGTCGGCCTGCTGAGGAAGCGGCCTTGAAGATGAGCTCTGAGCATGAGAAGGAGTTAGCCAGGATGAGACTTGGGGAGAGTGACAGGTTGCAGGCAGTGGAAAGGTCAGAATTCAAGCTCAAGGGCAGAACAGAGCTTATTATTATTTGAGAAAGAGAAAGGAGGCCCTTGGGGCAGAGATGGAATCAGCGACCTGCAAAAGACACGAAAGTGGAGACTGGCAAGGTAAGCAAGGCTGGGTCACGCAGAGCCTGGCAAAATTTACAAAATACCAACAACTTTGTTCGTTGTCTGACTGCCTTGGTGCAATGAGGGGTGCCTGGGTTTGCTGAGGTCCCGATCTTTGTTCATTTTCCTTCTTTAGCCTTTGTGTCTACTTTTCTATCAGCTCATTGCTCAGACCAACACTTGCCAGCACAACCATGGGCAAACCTGTCAAATGGACTGTTCTTGGTCAAACTGGAAACACAGGATCCAGAATGTCTCGAGCAACACCGGTGAGGCCACTTGTACTGTCATCAACTCCAGAGGCTAGCAAAGAGCTCTCTGCCTATTTCTTCCTTCCTCTCAGATCACACCTTTGAAATAGGCCCTGGCTGTTAAAATTCCATGAGCTTGTCAGTATATCCAAAGCTCTCTAACCCTTAAAAAATAAATCCTGTGACAAAACCTCCCTTGTCTTTGCATATTTCTATCTTTCTACCCTTCCCAGCCAAGGTTCCCCCCTCATCATTCAGGGTTCCAGCAGAACACAAATGGTGTGCTCGAATTTGGATAGTTTGAGGAAGGTTTAATAAAGGACTATTTACAAAGGTGTGAGCAGGATGTAGAGAAACACAAGGGGTGGTAGAAAACCCTAAGACCAGTAAAGCAGAGCTATTACCACTCTGAGGCCTGAGAGGAGGCAGGAGGGAGTGGTTACCTGAACCCAGCTGGAGAAGGCTATGAACTATGGTTGAGTGAATGCAGCAGACCCCGTAGGGAGGGAGTTGGGTGAATATATATCCCCACCTCACTCTCCTTCTTCCCTTCAATCTCCTCCCAAGGCTCACCATTGGTCAAACTCAACAGAGTCAAGGGAACATATTGATGTTACTGTATATCTGGGACAAAGAACACAGTGGTGAAGGGTAGAGTGTGGATCTGGACAGACAAAGGGGAGACATCTGACACATTCTCTCCCTCTTTGACTTCACTCTACATTTAAAAACTGACTTCTTGGGCTTCCCTGGTGGCGCAGTGGTTGAGAGTCCACCTGCCGATGGCAGGGGACACGGGTTCGTGCCCCAGTCTGGGAAGATCCCACGTGCCATGGAGCAGCTGGGCCCGTGAGCCATGGCCGCAGAGCCTGTGCGTCCGGAGCTTGTGCTCAGCAATGGGAGAGGCCACAACAGTGAGAGGCCCGCATACCGCAAAAAAAAAACAAAAAAACTGACTTCTTTACACCCCACTCAACTGACACTGCTTTCACCAGGTTCACCATTTGGTAATTGCCAAATCCACTGGATACTTTTCAGGCCTCTCTGCTGCCGTCAGCACAACTGACCACTTCCTCCTTCTTTGTATTTATTTATTTAATTTTGGCTGCACAGGGTCTTTGTTGCTGCAGGCTGGCTTTCTCTAGTTGTGGCAAGCGGGGGCTACTCTTTGTTGTGGTGCACGGGCTTCTCATTGCAGTGGCTTCTCTTGTCGAGGAGCACAGGCTCTAAGCGTACAGGTTTCAGTAGTTGTGACACCTGGGCTCAACAGTTGTAGCTCACAGGCTCTAGAGCGCAGGCTCAGTAGTTGTGGTGCACGGGCTTAGTTGCTCCGCGGCATGTGAGATCTTCCCGGACCAGAGCTCAAACCCGTGTCCCATGCATTGGCAGGCGGATTCTTAACCACTGTGCCACCAGGGAAGCCCCACCTCCTCCTTCTTGAAGCTCTTCTCTCTGATCTTCTGTGCTATCACTTTCTGCTTCTTAAATGGCTGGTTCTCAGAACCCCTTGCTGTCTCCAATCCCCCCTCTGCTGGTAAATGTTGGTGTCCCTCACTGTTCCATCCTCAGGTCTCCTCCCCATGGCTTTTACTACCACATATATCCTGGTGATTCTCAAAGTCACTTGTCCAGTCTTGCTCTCCCTTTAGCTCCAAATCCACTATACTCTTCATGTCAACCAAGTATTGCCACTTGAATGTCTCACAGACTTTCAAACTCAACGTGCCCCCAAACTAAGCTCATAATCTACACTGTCATCCAAGTCTACTCCTCCTCCTGTGTTGCTGTGTCATTTAGCTGTACATCATCCTCTCTGCCACCCAGGCTAGAAATCCAGCGGTCATTCTGGATTCTTATCTAACCCAACCTCAAACCAATCACTGATCCTGTCCATTCTACCTGCTGAATGGTTTTCACATCTGTCCTCTTCTCTCTACGTCCCTGGCAATTGCCTTATTTCAGGTCTTTGTCATCTCTGCCTGGACTGTTGCAGTTGTACCTTAACTGGGCCTCCTGTCTCTGGTTTCTTTTCCTTGTATTCTGTCTTCTTCACTGCTGCCAAACTGATCTTGTGACTCTTGCACCTAAAACTTTTAAATGGCTAACTAAATACACGTTGAATAAACGCCAACTTCCTTAATATGATACAGCAGAGATTAAAAATGTGTGTTTTTTCTTTTTTGTTGCTCTAGTAATAGATGTTCCTTTGTTCACCCCAGGAGTGTAAATTATCTTCTTGGCATAGAAAGCAACCACCTTGCTATCTCTTGCAAGAGAAGTTATCAGACTTTTTCTGTTGTGAGAGTCTGAGATCCCTGGGAGCAATCAAAATAAGACCTTTGGTGTTTGATGGTTAGAAAAGAAGCAGCCAGACTGGCTTCCCACCCTGGGCATGTGACTCAGGCTGTGCTAGACATGTACCCCACCTGAGACCTTGATTCCTAAAGTTTATATGGGAGATTGAATACTAAATATCAATAGCCAAGAAAAATATGCAAAAGGAGACTGAAGCGTGCTTGCTTGAGAAGACATTGAAGGTAAATAAAATTGGGATTAAGCTAGGAACAGACGAAAACAAGCAAACAGACAAACAAACAAAATCAGTAGAAATGAGCTGAGGATCCAGAAATGGATCTCAGTGTGTGTAAGAATGTAATATATGATAATGAGGGTCGTTCAAATCAGTGGGGAAAGACTATCCGTTAAAAAAAATCTTAGGGCTTCCCTGGTGGCGCAGTGGTTGAGAGTCCGTCTGCCAATGCAGGGGATGCGGGTTTGTGCCCCGGTCTGGGAAGATCCCACATGCTGCGGAGCGGCTGGGCCCGTGAGCCATGGCCACTGAGCCTGCGCGTCCGGAGCTTGTGCTCCACAACGGGAGAGGCCACAGCAGTGAGAGGCCCGTGTAACGCCAAAAAAAAAAAAAAAAAAAAAAAAAAACTTAAATAAGATTAAAGACACGTGTAAAAAGCAAAATAAAAAAATATAAATTCTGTAAGAAACTCTGGAAGGACATCAGCAAAATGGTGAAATAGGAGGTCCCCCACTTATATTCCCCCTCAGTAACAATAATTTGGCAGCCTTTCACAGACAAAAGTGCCTGTGTGGGAGTCCTGTGGGATCCAGAGAGGAGACTGTGAAACGCTGGTGGAGCCCGAGGCGGAGGAGACCCATTTGAGAAGGCAGGCACGTGTCCGGGTGGCGGATCGACCAACTGTGGTCCTGGTTACAGACCTGGAAACAACCTGTGGACTCAGCTACAGCCCCATTTGGCCTTGATCCTGCCATCAGCACCATCTGACAAGGGACCTGGCAGGAGACATGCCCATCTGTGTCCCTGTAGGTAGGCCTATCCACCTCAGTCGGACTACAGATGCTGAAATGGCCTGTATCTGGGCTACAGCCCCTCTCAGCCACGGGCCAGGAATACTCCTGTCTGCCCAGAGGCCCACCAGGAGACATGCCCCTCTGTGTCTTGGAGGTAGGCCTGCAGACCTCAGTCTGACTATGAGCCTGAAGCAGACCTATGACTCGGTTCTTGCCCCTTTCAGCTGCAGTCAGGAGCAGTCCTGCCCACTCAAGACCCAGTGGGAGACACACTCCTCCTGGACCCACCAACCAAAGGTAAGCCCACCAACTCTGGTCTGACTGCAGCTTCTGAAGCAGCCCTGCGACTTGGTTCAGCTCCTATCAGCCATCCTCAGGGGCCAACCCTGTCCTCCCAGGGACTTTACACCTTCAAGGAACTAGAAAAAGAAGAAGAAACTAAGCTCAAAGTTAGTAGAAGGAAGGCAATAAGAAAGAGTAGAGCAGAAATAAGGGAAATAGAGACTTGGGAAGCAAAAGCAAAGATCAGGAAAACTCAGGATTGGTTTTTTGAAAAAAGAAACAAAGTTGACAGACTGTTAATTAGATTAATCAAGAAAGAAAAAGACAGAGGACTCAAATAAATAAAATTATAAATGAAGGAAGAGACAGTACAACTGATACCACAGAAATACACAGGATCATAAGAGACTACAATGAAAAATTATATGCCAACAAATTGGATACCTTAGAAGAAACAGAAAAATTCCTAGACACATACAACCTACCAAGACTGAATCCTAAAAAAATAATCTGAAATGACCAATAACAAGTAAGGGGATTAAGTCTGGTAATCAAAATACTTCCAACAAAGAAAAGCCCAGGGGGCCAGCTGGCTTCACTGGTGAATTCTACCAAACATATAAAGAATTAATACCGATTCTTCTCAAATTCTTCCAAAAAACTGAAGAGGAGAGAACACTTCCAAACTCATTTTATGAGACCATTATTACCTTCAAACCAAAGCCAGATAAGGACACTACAAGAAAATAAAATTATAGGCCAATAACCCTGATGAACATGAATGCAAAAATCCTCAACAAAATATTAGCAAACTGCATTCAACAACACATTAAAAGGATCACACACTATGATCAAGTGGGATTTATTCCTGGGATGCACATCAATAAACATGATACAACACCTTAACAGAATGAAGGATTAAAATCATTATCTTAAGTGTTCTAGTCACACACACAAAAAAATAGTAACTATGTGAGGGGATGGATGTGCTAATTAACTTGATTGTGGTATCATTTCACAATGTGTGCATATACTAAATCATCACTTTGTACACCTTAAAAAATCACATTGTACTACCTAAATATACATAATTTTCATTTTTTAACTATAATAAAGCTGGGAAAAAAGAAAATTTAGGAGGCTACATGTAAGTGGCAGAGGAGGTTTGTTTTTTTAATTGAGTTATAATTGATATACAGTACTATATTAGTTTTGGGTGTACAACATAATGATTCTAGAATTATATATATTGTGAAATGATCACCACAATAAATCTAGTTTAACATCTGTCACCATACGTTGTTACAAATTTTTTTCCTTGAGATGCAAACTTTTAAGATCTACTCTCTTAGCAACTTTCAAATATACAATAGCACATTATTAACTCTAGTCACTATGTTGTATATTACATCCCCATGACTTATTTATTGAGATCTTTCTAACATAAACTAGAAATCAGGAGCTATTAAAAAAGAGATAGACATAGTTGATGATATAACCAAAAATTTTATGACAAAGATATGATAAATATAGTGAAGGAAAAAAATCAAATGATAAATGGTAGACTTGGATATACCATTAATACTGGTAATAATCAAAACACTCTTAAAAACTGATTAGAAAGAGTAAGCAACCCAATCAAAACAATGAACAAACAATATGAGAAGACAATTCAAGAAAGCCAAATTGATATGGCTAAAAAACACATAAAAAGTTGCTAAAATACACAAATAGTCCAGAAATGCAAATTAAAGTAATGCTGTCATTTTTTACCAAGCTGGCTGGCATATATTAAAAAAGAATGGGGCTTCCCTGGTGGCGCAGTGGTTGAGAGTCCGCCTGCCAATGCAGGGGATGTGGGTTCGTGCCCCAGTTTGGGAGGATCCCGCATGCCGCGGAGCGGCTGGGCCCGTGAGCCATGGCCGCTGAGCCTGCGCGTCCGGAGCCTGTGCTCCGCGGCGGGAGAGGCCACAACAGTGAGAGGCCCGCATACCGCAAAAAAAAAAAAAAAAAAAAAAAAGAATGGTATACTTACAGGATGGAATATTATACACTCAGTAAAAAGAATGACTTAGAGCTATATCGATTGAAATGGAAGAGTTTCTACAAGGTTTTGTTGAGAAAAGAAAGATACATAAAATATCTACAATATGATCACATTTTTATAAAATAAACAATGACAACATATATGTGTGTAAGAATATGATTGATTACCTAAGCTTGGAGAAAAATATGAAAAAATTAATACCAGAGTATTAACAAGGTTAAGTAGAGTAAGGGAGTGCTTACTGATATGGGTTGAAAGGGGAGGATAAAAGGAAGGGAACCAAACAAAAAAGAGAAAAAGGATTCACTAAAAAGGCCAGTGTTTTTGCATATAAAAAAAATTAAGAATTTTTAAAATTCACATTTTTTACAAAGCTTCTCCTGTATTCCCTCCTTTGTGTTGTCTCTATAGCATGTACAGATTTCTATATTCACACTATGAAACACTAACATTTTGTAATTTAAAAATGTCCAGAGCTGTGTCTTCTCTTAGATTGTGAGGACCTTGAGGAGAGGAATTGTATCTTATTTATCTTTATATAGCTCATCATCAAATTGGATGTTGTATTAGTGTCCAAGGGCTGCTGTAACAAAGTACTACAAACTGGGTGGCTTAAAACAAATGAAATTTACTGTCCTACAGTTCTAGAAGCTAGACATAAAAAATGAAGGTGTCGGCAGGACCACGTTCTATCTGAAGTTTCAAGGGGAGGATGCTTTCTTGCCTCTTCCAGCTTCTGGTGTTTGTCCACAATCCTTGGCATTCCTTGGCTTGCAGTTGTAGCATTCCAGTCTCTGCTTCTGTCTTCACATGGTGTTCTCCCTCTGTGTCTCTGTCTCTGTATCAAAACTTCTCTCCTCTCGTAAGAACACCAGTCATGGGATTTAGGACCCACCCTAATCCAGTATAACTTCATCTTAACTTGATTACATCTGCAAAGACCCTATTGCCAAATAAGGTCACACTCACGCGTATGGGGGTTAGGACTTCTACATATCTTTTTGGAGACACAATTCAACCTATAACAGGCATGTAGTACATACTTGATAGAATAATGTTTTAATTTAATTGAAGTCACAGGCTCTTCATATTAAAGAAATATTCATAGCACAAGCAATAAAGTTCTAGTGATCCAAGGGAAAGTGTAATAAAAGCAAAATGTGCACTGATGTGTAACCAATAATTCATGCCAACTGGGGGTAGTGAAGCAGTAAAAATAAAATAAGTAGATATGAGAAAAGCAAGGGTGGAGATTATGAAAGATCTCTTTCTTTTGTACAGGTTTTCTTACCCAGGTCACCGAAATTCAAATATAATAAAATTTCTACTTTACACAGTATGTACCTTATTCACATTTAGAAATAAATGACTCACCTCAGGCTGAAAGTGCAAGGATTAGGATTATTCAAGACCAGAACACACATTCTCAAATCGGGGATGGGGCACTATCTCCAGGGCACATAGCAGAATGGAGAAGTGTCTTTGGTTCAGAAAAGATTATGCCGTATAGTTATTGTTTTCATTCATCACACTACAGGAAGCAAAACTGACTAAATCTTGGCTGGTAGGGATATAAAAATTTAGTGTGAGAAAGCTCTAAAGGGGGCCTGATTTAATTTTTTTTTTTTTTAATTTTCACTTCTTTCCTATTTCTGTTTTTTTTTGTTGTTGTTGTTTTTAAAGAAGATGTTGGGGGTAGGAGTTTATTAATTAATTAATTAATTATTGCTGTGTTGGGTCTTCGTTTTCTGTGCGAGGGCTTTCTCTAGTTGTGGCAAGCGGGGTCCACTCTCTTCATCGCAGTGCGTGGGCCTCTCACTATCGTGGCCTCTCTTGTTGCGGAGCACAGGCTCCAGACGCGCAGGCGCAGTATTTGTGGCTCATGGGCCCAGTTGCTCCGGGGCATGTGGGATCTTCCCAGACCAGGGCTCAAACCCATGTCCCCTGCATTAGCAGGCAGATTCTCAACCACTGCGCCACCAGGGAAGCCCCTGATTTAATTTTTTTAAAAGTTGAAAAACAATTTTTTAAAAAGTTGAAAAGTTGGGCAAGAATAATTCAGAATCATAAACTATAAAACAGTTCAATATTTTCATGGAGACAATGAAAGTCAGGTTCTTCTTTGAGGTTGGGGGCAACAGCATTTTGACAGACTCTGGCAGTGAGGTCTCCTTTCTGGCTATAAACCGAAGAGAAGTTTTTTGGCCCTGTGTCTGGCCTGAAGCCTGTCATTGGAGCCTGATTATTTTAGTCATTTATAGACTAACTCCACTTGCAGTTCCCAAGTTTAGAAGGTTGATATTTAAACCCAAAGCAGTGAATTGCCTTGTTTCAAGATCTTGGAGAGTTGAAATGGGGCTCTTCGCCCACCCCTGAGGGTCTTGGGCTGGGTTGAAATGAATTCCAGGCCAAAGTTGTTGCTATAGTCCTTGGTTTCTTGATAATTTAATTAATAAGTGGTGTACAACTGCAGTAGCAACTAAACAGTGGCAAGGGCCTAAATGTAGCCCAGAGGAGTCCCTGGAATCCAGAAAACCTACCTATAGAGATTTGTCTTATTCTGCACCAGCTACATTGAATTCTTAATGGCTGGTTTTGTGGGAAGTTATTTAAGCCATAAGCCTATCTGAGCCTCCATATGTAATTCGTATGTAATTTAGCTGTAGAACATATAGCAACTGAGATTCCCATATTAGATAACTGGGCCCATGTCCAGAGACCAGGCAGAGAGCTGGCTGACATCCAGGTATTCTTTGTCCCTAGGAGTGGACTCCAAGCATTGCAGACCCTGCCCCAACTACTGTAGGGTGAAAGCTATAGAACTCCAGATATTCTATCCCTTCAGGGAGAGCAGTTTTATCACTGATTCAATGCTTACTAGAGAATTAGGCAGTAACTTACACTATTTTTTTAAATGTTCTGCAAAGGGAACAAGTAGTATAAAACTTTTTGCAAAGAGAAAGAAAAATAAGTAGAATAGCTTTCCCTACTTTTATCAGGTAGCAAAATCTTTCCCAGAAGCCCCAGCAGTTTTCCTTGTACATCTCATTGGCCAGAACTTGGTCACATGTATACCCCTAGTCCAATTACTGACAGAGGTTAGACCACACCTTTGCATAACTGGTTTTAGAACAATCAGATTTTTTTCCCTGCAGCTGGGGGAAAGGTACACTTTCCCTCACCACATTGCTGCACTCTCAATACTGAACAACAGCAGGGCTGCATTGCCAAGGAAGATTTAGGTTCGGTAGCCAACTGTGTGGACCACAGCAACGTTGGGAAAAAATAGAAATAGGGCACCAATTAATCCAGGTATCTACATACCATTCTTTATGTAATGAGGACAAATTTAAATTTGTCCCTATCTTACCAAAGTAGACAGCAACCTGGAATGAGAAGCAAAAACTCTGCTCTGGGTCCAAGTATGTTGCAAGTAGCCCAATTAAAGACCTCACGAATTCTGAGACCAATCAGTTGATAGTAATACAAAGTTGGTTCCTAGAGTCAGCTGAAAGTCTGAAACTTAAACCCTTTACTAGTTTTTCTCAGAATTTGTCTGGTTTGATGAATTGAAAAAGAACTTTAGAAATGAAGGAAATATTATGCCAACATGAAAATCAGAAAAGAAAATAGAAACAAACATAAATGTTGAACAAGACTTTGAAACTACATCCATTAAGTCATCCTTAATGACTGTGAATGACCAAATACTACCCAGTTATAAGTGACAGAAGTAATATAAAATGAAAGACACTGCCAAAGAGGTTAAAATGTTAGGTGCCATTCAATGCAAGGGATTCATTCTACTTTTTAACATAAAGATATACGTGCCAGGTATGTATAATTCTATTAACAGGAAATCTATTTCACCTGCCTCCACTAGAATAAACAACATATATTTACTGAGCATTGCTTTGAAGAGGTGCCCAATTTTTACCCTGTCGAGAGCACCCCGTGTGGCTCTGTCAGGGAGACGGTGGGTGTGAAAGGGGCTATGGCATTCAGCAAGCTGGTCCTGAACGCAGGCTTCACACATCCACCTCTGTGAACTTAAGTGGGTCCTTAATCTCGATGATGCTCAAATCCTGAGTTGAAAATGGGAACAACCCCTCATAGTGTTGCTGTACTTGTCAAGTGCCTGATTCGTAGCAGATGCAGTTACCTTTAACTCCTTATTAGGAGCCAGGGTTTTCGGTATGTGGTACCCAGACCAGCAGCGTGGCATACTTAGGACTGTGCTAGAAATGCAAATTCTGGGGTTCCATCCAAGAGCTACTGAATCAGAAATTCTGAGGTGGGCCCAGCAATCTGTTTTAACAGGCTCTCCTGGGATTCTGATGTGCACTCATGTTTGAGAACCGCTGGTGAAGAGCATTATGGGCAATGAGCCAGGCTGCTCTCGTTGAAATCAGTTCGACTACTTACTGGGTGATCGTGAGTAAGTTACTCAACTTCCCTGTGCCTCAATTTCCTCATCTGCAAAATGAGGATAATGGTTATACCTGTCCTCATAGAGCTGCTGTGAAGATTGAATGAGTTAATACATAAGAAGCGCTTAAATGGGACCTGGCCCACAGTAAGTGTTTAATAGATGACAGCTGGTATAACTAATTATTAATAATCCCATTATAGTTCTTACTCTACAACAAATATTTTCAGGCCAACGGTCATTTGGGGTGAGGTGACAGGCCCACGGTGATGATGTTTTAGCATCCCTAAACCTTCCCCCGTTCTGGAACTTCTGCTCCACTCCCATCCACAGTGGTTTGAGGGAACTTGGGAGTGATAGGAATATACAAAAAATGTGTCTTTCCCAAGAAATTGCTAGGTCTTGTCCTATTGAGACATTGAGGGAACAGATTAAATCATGTTTGAACTGTTAATTGCTGTGATCATGGGGGTTCAACCAAGTTGAACTGGTTCTCATGTGTCCAGTCTTTTTTAAATTAAGAAGTAATTTATAAAAAGAACAGATACTGTATGACTCCACTTATATGAGGTACCTAGAGTAGTCAAATTCCTAGAGTTGGGGGGAGGGCAACAGCATTTTAACAAACTCTGATTATGAGGTCTCCTTTCTGGATATAAACCAAAGAAAAGTTTGCTTTGGCCTGAAGACTGTCATTGGAGCCTGATTTTACTTTAGTCATTTACAGACTAATAACTCCACTTGCAGGTCCCAAGTTTAGAAGGTTGATACAAAAACTCAAAGCAAGTGAATTGCCTTGTTTCAAGATCTTGGAGAGTTGAAACAGGGCTCTTCGCCCACCCCTGAGAGTCTTGGGCTGGGTTGAAATGAATTCCAGGCCCCAAATTTTTATGTCCGTCTTGATCTCTCCCCTGAACTTCAGATTCATAGATCCAACTACCTTTTGGATGTCTAACAGGGATTTCACATTTAACATGTCCAAATACCAAACAGAGATTCTGATATCACCCCTCCCCCTCTGCTACAAAACCTACGTCTTCTTCCCCGATCAATAACCAGGAGCTGTTTTCCTAGTTGTTCAAGCTAAAATCCTTGGACTCCTGTTCCTCCTACCCAGGATTCAGTCCATCAGTCGAACCAGTCAGCTCTCTCTATCCTCAAAATGATCAGAATGCAATCCCTTTTACTACCTCTGTCACTATTACCTGGTCCCAGCCACTACTATCTCTTGTCTGGGTTGTTGAGATAACCTCCTAACTGGTCTCCTGGCTTCTGCCCTTGGGAACCTAGATCTATTCGTAGCCCAACAGTGAGAAAGATGCTGTTAAAATGTAAATCAGTTGTTGGGGGCTGAACTGTGTCCCTCCAAATTAATATGTTGAAGATCTAACTCCCAGTACCTCAGAATATAACTATACTTAGAGATAGAGCCTTAAAAGAAATGATTAAGTTAAAACAAGGCATCCAGGGGGGCCCTAATCCAATTTGATTGGTGTCCTTATAAGAAGAGGAAACCTGGACACACAGAGAGACACTAGGGACGCACACACACAGAGGAAAGACCATGTGAGGACACAGCAAGAAGGCAGCCTTCTGCAAGCCAAGGAGAGAGGCCTCAGCAAAATCCAGGCCTGCCCACACCTTGATCTTAGACTTCCAGCCTCCAGAACTGAGAAAATAAATTTCTCTCGTGCAAGCCGCTCAGTCTGCGGTATTTCGTTATGGCAGTCGTAGCAAACTGAAACATCTCATTACACCCTCCTCTCCCCACACCTTCCGGTGGCTTCCCATCTTATTACAAGTTAAAGCTGAAGCTCTTACAGTGACCTACAGGGCCCTGTATCGTCTGGCCTTCACCCCCTTTCTCTAACCTTACTCCTGTTACCCTCTCCCTTGCTCATTCTATTCTAGCCACTCAGCCTTCCTGCTGTTCCTTGAACACAGCTGCCACATTTTGGCCTCAGGGCCTTTGAGCTTTCTGGCATCTCTACTGAGAAGCCCTTTCCCTAGATAGCTGCATTCCTCACTCCTTCATCTCGTTCAGTTACTTACTCATCCCCGGCCACCCTGTCAAAAGAAACACTCGTCCCTCCCCACCGTTAAGGCTTTACTTTTCTTTTGAGCACTTACCACCATCTAACATACTATACATTTTATTTTATTTCTTTGTTTATTTTCATCTGTCCCTCACATTAGCATGAAATCTCCAAGAAGGTGGGATTTGTGTATGCCTTGTTCACTGCTGAAGCTCCAGAGCCTGAACAGTGTCTTGTATGTAACATGTGCTCAATATTTATCTTTTGAAGAAATAATATATATATAT
>NW_020837950.1:11444214-11489861 GCF_003676395.1 Aethalodelphis obliquidens | reverse complement strand
TTTTTTTTTGGTACGCAGGCCTCTCACTGTTGCAGCCTCTCCTGTTGCGGAGCACAGGCTCCGGACACGCAGGTCCAGTCCATGGCTCACGGGCCCAGCCGCTCCGTGGCACGTGGGATCCTCCCGGACCGGGGCACGAACCCGTGTCCCCTGCATCGGCAGGCGGACTCTCAACCACTGCGCCACCAGGGAAGCCCGCAATAAAATATTTTATGTGATATAATTGACATATAACATTATATTAGTTTCAGGTATATAACAGAATGGTTTGATATTTGCATACGTTGCAAAATGATCACCACAGTAAGTCTAGTTAACATCTATCATCTCACATAGTTACAATTTTTTTTCATGTGATGAAAACTTTTAAGGTCTACTTTCTTAGCAACTTTTAAATATATAATGAATATGAATAAATTATTTGACAGGCAAAGAATTTTTTTTAATTTAAATGTGTTTAGTTATCAATGATGCAGAATTTTTTTTCAAAAACTTTTTAAGTCATTTACATTTACGCTTTCTGTTTTGTTTACTCGTGTTTCTTGGCCATTTAAAAACATTAGGGTCCAGGGCTTCCCTGGTGGCTCAGTGGTTAAGAATCCACCTGCCAACGCAGGGGACACGGGTTTGAGCCCTGCTCCAGGAAGATCTCACATGCTGCAGAGCAACTAAGCCCGTGCGCCACGACTACTGGCCTGCGCTCTAGAGCCCGCAAGCCACAACTACTGAAGCCTGTGTGCCTCAACTACTGAAGCCCATGCACCTAGAGCCCGTGCACCACAACGAAGAGTAGCCCCTGCTCGCCGCAACTAGAGAAAGCCTGCGGGCAGCAACAGAGACCCAATGCAGCCAAAAAGAAATAAATAAATAAAATAAATTTATTAAAACAAAAAAAATTAGGGTCCAAAGACAATGTTTTCTCTATATTGTTACACAGCCTCTCCCCAAACATTACTAACGGGTATGTTATACATTAAAGAGATTAAGCTCTTTGTCTGCCATATACTGTAACATATATATTTTTGGTTTGTAGTTAGCATTTTTATAATTTTTTTAAACAAAATAATTTACATTTTTATATAGTTAAATCTATTGTGAGTTCTTCCTCTGAGGCAAGCTTAGTCTAAAAGTAGCAGCTTTGTATAATTCTGTCAATTTCCCAGGAAATCTCTTATGTTAATTCCAGAGACTCCTCTGGCGCTCATTTATCTGAAATTCACTCACCTTGGGCAGATGATGGTAAGCTGTTTTCTTGCAAGGAGTGACTTTAGGAGTTTTTTATAGCATTGACCACAAATGCCCTCATGAAATTGTAATAGTCAGCAAACGGTCATATGAATTTAGGACTTTTTTATGGTGCCACTCAGGGTCCAGTCTCACGGGATAAGCTGACGGTCTATTTCAGCATCAATGTGCAGAGCTGTCTCATTTTCTAAGCTTCCTCCTATCCATCTTCAGATGCCAGTCACCACAATAAGTAGCCTCCCCTACTCCAACCCCAGAGGGCTTTGTGGCCTCTGGCAAAAAGACGAGGAAAGGGAGGCACAAAAATGCTACAATTCCAATACTAAGAAGGTGATATTCAAAAAGTTTAATAACCAGCATGGAGCTGATAGCAAACAAAATAGACACCAGCAGAAACTGACCAATCTGAACAGATGCGGGCATGAATTCTAACCAGTCAGAACAGAGGCCACTGTTAACAACCAGGATTCCCCCTCCCCCCACCACGAAAAGGCTCTTTCTTGGTAGGGCGAGAACTTGGGCTCCAGAGTCTCTGCTCTTGAATGCACTCCACTATACTGGCTCATCACCAGACTTTGCAGCATTGAAATCTGATTGCCGTTTCCAAGCCCTCCTGTTCTGTAATCATCTCCTCCTGTTCCTCTTAAGTCTTCAGCAAAGCTATCTGTACCCAACTCTGGGTATAGCAGTGTCATGAAGGGAGAGAGCAGAGTGAAGCTATGTGTACACTGGGACAGAGGTAGTGTTGGGGTGTTTGGGATGAACCGCCACCTGGAGAAAAGTTATAAGAAGGGAGGAACGATCCATAAAGTAGCCTGGAGCAGCTGTCCACAGTGAGGGGTAATAGCACTCCCCCTTCTCCAAGATCTTGAGAAATCTTTGGAAGGAAAATACATTTTCTGCAAATATATAAGATATGATTTCAAAATTTGACGATGATGACAGTGTTATTAAAAGAATGGGTGAGTGGAAACATTGGGAATGCTTGGCATGGATATGAGGGGAACCCAGGGGAAGAAGGTTTAAGAACATCATCTTTGGAGTCAGATAGAGCTCTAGGCATGGCACTGCTATTTACAGGTTAAGGGACCTAAATCAAACCTCCTTCCCTAAAGCTCCTTAATCTATAAAATGGGTGTAATAACAGTGCCCAGCCCATAGGGCAGCTGTGAGGGTTAAAAGGACACATGTTTCCTGTTGCTGAGTACAGTGACTGGAATGTTCAGTCAATGCCAGGCATCGCTGCAGAGGGCAGTGACATCATCACCTTCGTCATCACCACACTCTGAAGTATTTTGAGTCCTTAAACACACACACACACACACACACACACACACACACACACACACACACAGAAGAAAAACCCAAGGTAGGATGCTTGCATATTTCCTCCTAATCTCCAAATGACAGAGGAAGAGAAAGCAATGCAGCAAATCAGGAATGGGAGAGGCCAAATTCGAGAGCCATTGAGAAAGCTGCTGTGGCCAGGGCAGTGCGCTCTGAGCTCAGGAGATTCCTAAGGAGTTAATGCAGGGAAATTACCAAAAAAAGACAGAGATAGCTTAATTTGGCTTTAGTGAAGAAGAGAAGCCCTTGGGACAAGGGTTTGATTGGCCACAGATCTGATAAGAGAAGTGGGGAGGTGGTCAATGGTGGTTATAAAAGACAAGGCAGGTGATGAGAAGCACTTTTTTTTTAGACTAAGAGGGCATCTCAATCTGTCAAACTTTTCCCCTTGCCTTTTCATTGCCTCTCTGGGAGGTTTAAGGTAGTCAGATGGTAATGCCTGTTGACTGCATCTTTTTACACAGTGTTTTTTTTTTTTTTTTTTTTTTTTTTGCGATACGCGGGCCTCTCACTGTTGTGGCCTCTCCCGTTGCAGAGCACAGGCTCCGGACACGCAGGCTCAGCAGCCATGGCTCACGGGCCCAGCCGCTCCACGGCACGTGGGATCTTCCCAGACCGGGGCATGAACCTGTGTCCCCTGCATCGGCAGGCGGACTCTCAACCACTGCGCCACCAGGGAAGCCCTACACAGTGTTTTGATTCAAATGTTTTCAAGGTGATTTTGGTTGGCACTGATGAGGTGAGGGCAGGTGAGGTAAGGTGAAGTGAGGTGAGGTCAGGTGAGACCAGGTGAGGCCAAGTGAGGTATGTATTTTCATGCCCTGCTGGAGGGAATGTAAATTAGTATGACCTCTCTATAAAGCAATAAAGCAGTGTATCTCAAAATGCCTTAAAATTATCATCCATTTGAGTGCAACCTTTGGAGCAGTATCCTACAGAAATGATCAGAAATTTCGCCAAGGCAGGCCATTGTGTTGTTTACATCAGTAACAAAAAAAAAAAAAGAAAAAGAAAAAAGAAGTTCATAGGACAAAGACTATAAAGAAACTCATAAAAATCCGAGCAGTTGGGCTTCCCTGGTGGCACAGCGGTTGAGAGTCCACCTGCCGATGCAGGGGACACGGGTTCGTGCCCCGGTCCGGGAGGATCCCACATGCCGCGGAGCGGCTGGGCCCGTGAGCCATGGCCGCTGAGCATGCGCGTCCGGAGCCTGTGCTCCGCAACGGGAGAGGCCACAACAGTGAGAGGCCCGCGTACCGCAAAAAAAAAAAAAAAAAAAAAAAAAAAAAAAAAAAAAAAAATCTGAGCAGTTGTTATATTTGGGTAGTGGGATCATGAAAAATTATTTGTTTCAGTTTACTTATAAGATTTTCCTAAATTTCTCCAATATGTTACTTATAAGAAAAAAATATTTTTAAATAAATGCATTAAACAAAAATCCACTTCCTCCTTTCTGTTCCTCCTCTGCCTCCCCCCCTTGGCAAACCCAGGACCTAGGTATTCTGTTAATGACAGGCACAGGATGATCCATTGTGGATTCTGTCCTTGATCCTCTCTTCCTTTGTTGATTTGGCTGCAGGCTGTGGACTGGGATTGTATGACTTCCTCCAGTGTGGACGGACCCCCTGCAGGACACGCTCTCAGTGGCAGTGATCCATGAACACCCTGCCACATTGCTTCTCATCAAAGCCAAACTGGTCAGGGCACCTCGCCCGTGGGGACACTCAGGCTTCATTCAGCATACGCTGCTTAGAGTTCATCTTGTTCCAGAGGAACTGGGAAGGGCTTGGGAAGAGGGAAGGAGAGAGGAGAGAGGGTAGTTTTCCTATGCAATAATATTTCTCTTTAGGAAGTTAAAAGTCATAGCTGGTGTCCTGGGTTGGATATATCTTGGTTGATGATAACCTGCTTTTTGAGTCTTGTAGATCAAGAAGAAGGCAGCGTGTTTGAGCTGACAGTTTGCAAAGGAGAGGCTCATTCATTCATTCATCCATTTACAGCTATTTATTAAGTTCCTCTTCTGTGTCAAGCACTGTTCTAGGCACTGAGAATATAGCTGTGAACAAACCAGGAAAAATCTCTGCCTTGATGGAGCTTCTGTTCTAGTGGGGGTGAGAGTCAATCAATGACAGTCAACAGTACAATGAAGAAAAATTCAGCAGAGTAATAGAGGGTAGA
This sequence comes from Aethalodelphis obliquidens, assembly GCF_003676395.1. Lineage (NCBI taxonomy): Eukaryota > Metazoa > Chordata > Mammalia > Artiodactyla > Delphinidae > Aethalodelphis > Aethalodelphis obliquidens. The sequence continues at coordinate 11,485,091 of NW_020837950.1, read as the reverse complement.
ACAGGATGGGGGTGTGTGTGTGCGCGCACGTGCTTCTTCGGACAGAATACTTGGAAAAGGCCTCTTAATAAAGAGATGTTTGAACAGAGATCTGAAGGAAGTGGGGGAGTGAGGAAAGGCTTGAGAAAAGGCTTTCTAGACAGAGGGAAGAGCACGTAAAAGCCCCAAGGAAGAGCTGGCTTAGTGTGTTTAAGGACCAGCGAGGAGGCCAGTGTGGCTGGACGTGAGGTTGGGAGTTACGGAGGGTCCCATGAGGCTCTGCAGGCCTTTTAAAGGGCTTTTCCCTCTATTCTGAGCAAAATGGGAGGTCATGGGTGGGGAGCGGGGGGTGAGCAGAGGAGTGACACATCTGACTGCTGTGGTTCTCAACTTTAGCTACACAGGCTGAGGACTACTGATTTAAAAGGCTCACTCCGGGGCTTCCCTGGTTGGCGCAGTGGTTGAGAGTCCGCCTGCCGATGCAGGGGACACAGGTTCGTGCCCCAGTCCAGGAAGATCCCACATGCCGCGGAGCCGCTGAGCCTGCGTGTCCGGAGCCTGTGCTCCGCAGCAGGAGAGGCCACAACAGTGAGAGACCCGCGTACTGCAATGAAAAAAAAAAAAGATGGTGAGGAGTGATTGAATTATGGAAGTCATTGAAGGTAGAGCTCTAAGTTCAGTGCTGCTGCCACTGCTACTGGGGCTGGGTGGGTCCTGGGACTTAGTATCAGCAAGCCTTTGACCAACATACCTAAAGCCTGTCCTCTAATCTGGTCTCTGTCAATCATAAAGGTGATTTTGGCCTCTGTATTTATTCTACATTATTTCTCAACTTGTTGAGAACATGGATGGGGAAGAAGCATGCTGTTTATTGAGGGAAACCCTCAGAGACTGATAATGAGTCTGTGTGTGTGTGTGTGTGTGTGTGTGTGTGTGTGTGTGTGTGTGTGTGTGTATCGGTGTTTCTCAGCCACGTTTGGCTGCCAACTGCCATATTGCAAAATTGGTGGCAAATTAGATTTCACCAGGGTTGGAGATCTATGAGGAAAGAGATGGGGGCAAGGGAGCTGAAGATGTATGTATGGGAACGATGACAATTTTATACTGTAGAATCTGAGCTGGGAAAGTCAGAAGGTCAGAACATGGGGTCAAGAGGTAGGATTATAGGTCCTGGTAGGATCAAAGAAATGTTGGGGTCAGGGTCAAGAGGGAGTACGCTGGAAAAATAAAAGTGGGTGGTAGTTGGGATGTTTAAAACTAACATGATAAGTAGATTGTTAGTAATGGCAAGGTCTAAGGTAGGACCATGGCTATGGTTGAGGGAGGACAGAGGACAAAAATCACTGAAGGAGAGGAGGTAAAAAAATGAAACTGAAAAGAGGGCTGAATTTGGAGTCAGAAGTCCTGAGTTTGAGTCCCAGTGTAGTTACTGACTCTCTGTAATCTTTAAAACATCATTCTACCATTCTCAGCCTTCATTTCCCCAACGATTAAATTCCAGTTCAGTGAGCTATGGGAGGCTTTAAATGGCGTTAATACCCCTCACAGTGTTTCAAAACCTGGAAAACGCTCTTTCTATGTAAGAGATTGTATCCACTTGCCAAATAATACAAGATAACTTTTCCATAGTTAGTGAACAAAAGCAAGAATCAGTAGAACTCCAAACTTTCCTCTTCTGGGACACTGAATAATCTGAGTGACTATCAGGGGAAAATAATAAATCAGTCAAATGGATGACTCTTTGGGAGTGTCTTGTTGACAGTCTTTCCAGTTCTTTTTCTGTGACGAATAGTTCTAGATATATGGTGTCTGATGACAATTTCTTTTTGCACGAGAGAGGAGTGGCTTTGATGGCAGGGAGTATGCACAAGAACTGGTTGGAGAAAGATGGTTAAGTAATTCAACCTTCCAGTAAAAGAATAATTGCAAGAAGCTGTTTTGTTCAATTGTTTTCAAGAAATTTGGTTTACCCTCAAATACAACCATTAGGACAACGAAGATGGAAAAGACACAAACACTGAAAGAAGGAAGCGCTAATTTTGGAATGCATCACTGAGAAAAGTCATTTAGCACACCTGCTAAAGAAGTCCCTGTGATATAGGGATGCAGAATCATAAATATTTTAATATTTGTAAACACCATGTTCTTTCATTTACTTTACTTCATTTGACTTTACCTCTAATAATGCAAACCTTGCTTGTGCCCCCATGACCAGACTCCCAACTTCCACCCCCAATTTTAAGAAGAGGTCCCTGGCTCTACATCATTTTCTCGTCTATTATCCTATTTCTCTGAAAATTGAGGTCCTACCTTGGTCTTCTCTCCACAGCCCTTGCAGGGCTTGGCACCCAGACACTGACCACTGGTCTCATGTCTGGTCCTCCCTCGCTTCTGAATCTCCCCAGCTGCCTGCCAGCTTGTTCTGTGGAGAAATGTAGTGTGCACTTTATTTCTAAAGTGCACAGACTTTAGAATCAAAGGCAAAAAGGAGACTCTCAGATTAAATTTTTTTTAAATGATAATTGCAAAACATCCTCTTCCACTCTATCCAGTAACATGTTGTCTAAGAGACATTTTTGAAATGAAAGGATATGGAGAACTTGAAAATAAGGAATAGGAAAACGCATACAAGGAAACCAAAGGAAAGGTGGGAGAGCAATTTCAATAATAGATAAAATAGAATTTCATATCATCATAAGAGACAAGGGGGGGCATTATGTGCAGTTTTAAGACCTTTACATCAAGAACCATGAACAGATATGCACCTAAGAAGATAGCCTGGAAACATGTAAAGCAACAGCTTATAAAACTAGCAGTTTAACACATTTCCCTAAGAAAATAGGACTGAGCAGACCTTGGTGATGATCAAGCTGATGTGAGCTCTTATCTTTTTTCCGCCACTTACTAGCTGTGTGACTTCGTTAAGTTGCCTAGCGTCTGTGAAGCACAGTGTTCTCACCTGGAAGACAGGAATAACACCAGCCTTCTAAGATTGCTGTAAGCTCTAACTTAGAAAATGCATACAAGTCGTCAAGAACAATGGCTCACAACTTGTATTTTTATAAATGTCTCCAATAAAAATTATCCTTTGGACACCCCACTCCTCATCACCTGCCCTGTTCCAATCGCATCTCTTTGATTTCTGAGTACAGAACCTATATCCCAGGTTTTTCTTACATGCAAGCTCTAGGGATGCAGCGGAAAGCTGAAACAAGAGTCTAGAAAAATGCAACATCTTTGCCGGGTGATACTCAACTAATACACACCAGTATGTCTGTACTGGTTGTTTACGGCTGGCATCCACTCTGACTGGTCAGGATCTGTACCTTTATCAATTTATTGTCTCTCAGCTCCAAGTTTACCCTTCTTTACACAGCTTTGTGTTATCAGAGCCAGACATTGTAAACACGGGTTACAGTGTTAGAGTTAGTTAGGGTTAGCAGCAGGGAGTGAGACCAAACAACAGGTTCCCTTGCTTGCTTGCTCCCAAGGAGGGGCGCGAGCTGGTTCCTTATACGGGGTGAGGGTAGGGGTGTGTCCAGGGGTCGGGCTGTAGGGGTAGCTTAGGGGGTCTGCCCACCCCTTTTGGTATTGTGTGCAGGGAGCATGTGCAGTACCCTGCTTTCCAGGCACTTCAGAAGTGGCAGTTGGGCTTTTTTTGGTCTTTTTGTATCGTTTGTCCAGAATGTGCCCCAGCTGCACGTGCACACGGTTATTTTTAGTCCCTTATAGTTTCTTTGTATTTTGTAGCCTATCCAGGTGAAAGCACTGCAGCACTGCCGCAAAGGGCCCCAGGTCCTGGCCTGTCTCATGCTCACAAACTCTGTTAATAGAGAACTCTTTCTAGACACAGCTCTAGTCTGACTCTGCTGTTTCTTCGTCTTGTCAGGCTGTGTGGTTTTTTTGTTTTGGGGTTTTTTTTTTGCGGTACGCGGGCCTCTCACTGTTGTGGCCTCTCCCGTTGCGGAGCACAGGCTCCGGACGCGCATGCTCAGCGGCCATGGCTCACGGGCCCAGCCGCTCCACGGCATGTGGGATCTTCCCGGACTGGGGCATGTACCCGTGTCCCCTGCATCGGCAGGCGGACTCTCAACCACTGCGCCACCAGGGAAGCCTCAGGCTGTGTGTTCTTGTAGCAGCCACATCCTTTTGGAAGAGGTTTCCTAATTCCTTAATTCTTTCTTTGTCCAGTTTCTTCAGCCTAGAGGTAAAAGCTTCTTTTTACTGCACTGGATACTTCTGAACCCTTTAGGGCTCCCTTACTCCTCTTAGTAGTTAATCACCTTCTACTAGTTAACAGTTCTTTATGTTAAAGTTTCCTTATTCAAATAGCTGGTGTGATTTCTTTCTCCTTCCTGGAAACACACCTGATCTGTTTCTCCGCTAAACTGCAGCTGTTACCAATGATGAGTTACTGGGTGTTATTCAGGGAATTGCTTTATCAACACAGAAGCCATTCTTTAAAGTAGGCCCCCTCTACAGGATCATTGCCAGCTCCGTTTCCCAGATCCTTGGAGGAATAAAGAGACACGAAGAAATAGACAAAATCTGAGAAGTGGGAAGAAAGCACAGAAGACTTAGCACGGAAGCTAAGTTGATTTACATACTAAAAAGGTAGGGGAGAGGGGAGAGGTGGAGGGAGGATGAAAAAATATCATAGACTGAGTATTGGAGAGAATTTGGATTTGGGAAATTTGCTGAGGTTTACGAATTGGGTTTCTGTTGATAGTCTTTGAGAGATATGAGTAAATATTGGAATCTAGTTTTTATTCCTTTGGGACACAGTAATATGCTTCCTTATTTGTGACTCTATGCAGAGACTTGGTCACATGGACACCCGGCTTTTGTTAGGGTTAGACCTGTTTTTTATGTTAGGGAAACAATTTTTTCACACTTCTGTTTCTGATATCCAAATACTAGTATTATTACTGTAGACACTTAAAAAAGCTATCTGGGAATAGTTTTAGGCAATGTTGGAAAATCCTTACATACCTGTTTTCACCCATTATAGAAGCATTTACTTCCTACAAATCCCCTCTGATGTGGCTCTGGAAAAACACCTTCCTTCTGACTAAACTGATTTTTTGCTTTCCTTTTGTGTTTTTTTTTAAATTAATTAATTTATATTTGGCTGCGTTGGGTCTTGGTTGCTGCGTGCGGGCTTTCTCTAGTTGCAGCCAGTGGGGGCTACTCTTCGTTGCGGTGCGCAGGCTTCTCATTGCGGTGGCTTCTCTTGTTGCGGAGCACCGGCTCTAGGCGTGCGGGCTTCAGTAGTTGTGGCATGCGGGCTCAGTAGTTGTGGCCTGCAGGCTCTAGAGCGCAGGCTCAGTAGTTGTGGTGCACGTTGCTCCGTGGCATGTGGGATATTCCCGGACCAGGGCTCAAACCCGTGTCCCCTGCATTTGCAGGCGGATTGTTGACCACTGCGCCACCAGGGAAGTCCCTTGTTTTGTTTTTAAAAAGACAGAGTAGGCATTCAACTAGGCATAGTGTAAGCAGCACCAGCTTTAATCTCTGTGTGTGTATGTATATTCTCCAAAAAAACCACTAGAAAGGTAAATCAGAAATTATTATAAATTATCTGTAAGGGGAAGATGGGGATGGGATGAAGGGACAAGAATGGAAGTGAGATTATAAAAATAAAATAAAATTTAAAAGAAGAGCACCAGATATAGAGTCAGAGAGACTTGAGTTCAAATTCCAATTCTGCAGCTAACTACCAATTGACCTTAGAAAATTACTTAATCTCTCTCTCGGCTTCGGTCCCATTAATAAAATGCATGGGGTTGCTGGGACTATAAAGTAAGATAACACCTGTGGAATACTTAGTCCAGTGCCTGGTGAATAATAAATGCCTGGTAAATGTTAGCAACGTCTTGGCTCAGCATGAAAGAACCAGGACTATGTGAACCTTTTAAGATTCTTAAGCTTTGTAACTAGCCCTTTGTTTGTATTTTTGTTGTCCCCCTGTTTGTTTGTCCTGAATTCTTAGGAGGAAAATCCTTAAGAGAATAAGGGCTTGGATTCCTCTTTGGGGGCAGCTGGAATGAGATGTTCTTACTTTGTAGCCATTTTGGGGTGGGATGGAAGAGTGGTAAGAACTCTAGGGGATAGAGAGAATGAAAGCAGCTTTAGAGAGGAAATAGAAACAGGATAAGTCTTTGGGGCTTGTTGCAAAGAAAGAAAAGGGAGTCCAGAGGCTGGATAGAGAATGGTAGCCTAACAGAAGATCAGAGGGTATTTCTCTATATCCACCATGGATTTCTCCCTTCTTCCTCGTTTATTTTATTTATTTATTTACTTACTTACTTATTTTTTGTTTCTCCCTTCTTCCTGTTTTAGCATGGAAGAGCTGGGAGATAGTATGGCTATGTAACTTTCTCAGCGTGGCTTACAGGTTGTCTTCTTTGTTCCAGTCAGGAAACAGTTCTCGACTCTCTCTCCGGCAATCAATGATTCATTGTTTATGGAACCGAGGAAGTTCTTGGTGCAGATTGTATAATCCAGTTCAGACCTTTAGCACCTAAGGCCTCTTTTTAAAAAGAACCAAACCCTCTTTTCTTCCTGACATTTCAAGGCCCAGTTGAACCTAACAGCTTCCAAGCATTAGGCCCCTTGGCTACCTGTGTGATCCTGGGCAAGTTTTTAAACCTCCGGCCTGAACGTGGGTCTGTCCGCAATGGAGAGCAGCAGTGGCAGGACCATGTGGCCAAACCTCTCCCCCAGAATCAGATAAGTGGTTTGAGCAGGTATAAGAGACAGTTTTGTAAATGTGTTTCCGCTGGATGTGTTCCACCGTGAACCTTTTAATCATCCATCGTGTCCTCACATCTCCTGCCTTTGTAAGATTCACAGCTGAGCTGAGTCCTAGCCTTCTAAAACTCCCTGGCTGCTCCTGTGGCAGGTGAGGCACAGGGCCTGTGGCAACCAGGTATCTGTAGTTGGAGGCTGGCCAACAGTGATAGAAATGAGTCAATGAAAGGGAGGAGGTAGGAGAAGCAGGCTTGGAAACCAGGCAGGCTTAGCAGCAGACACAGCGTGGCCGGGACGCCACCACCCTTGCCAACCATGGCCGCAGTCCGTGGACATTGATCTTCATACTAGGCCACGTCAGCCACCACCGCAGAGCCAACACCACTGTTTCTATGACTTTGCACAATTCAGAGTCCTGGATGGGGGTGTCCTAGACCCTGTGTGGCCTTCAGCAGCGAGAACAAGAAGTGCGAGGTTTTCCGCCTTTTCGCTTCTGTACTATGCACGTGTTGGCTAACGCTCAGAACATACAGCATAGTTATGCTGGGTTCACATCCTCTGGTTAACTCTTGAGATGCTGGTGCCAGAAGAAGGCTCTGACTCACAATGGGGGCGGGGGGATTCCTCAAAATTAGGAAGGGGGATTTAGACACTAAACAGCAAGGGGAAAATATAGAATGTCCGCTGATAAGCCGGAATCCTGTTCAGTGTTGTAAAGTGAGTTTTTTCAACCAAGCCCTTTGCTCCGCCCTCCTCCACCTTCTCTCCTGTTGAGCTTGGGCCTGGCCAAGACCTGTCATGCTTCAGTACCTGAGCAGGTGCATTTGCTCCCTTCCAGTGCCTGGAGCCCTGCCATCCATTGCTCAACTCCAGCTGCTTGTTGTTTTTAACATTGGGCCTCCATCCCCAGGGCCTTCTCTGGGCTGAAGTCTTGGAGTCAAGTTTCCTTTCATGAAGCCGCATGTTGCCAGCTAACCAATCATAGATCTTGGGACTTGGATTGAAATGACCTTTTCTTTCCTTCTTGGCTTCTCCCTCTGAGGGTCGTCTGTCTAATCACTGGGTATGGCAAGAGTGATAGATTGAAGTCAGGAGACCCAGAGTGGTTAACCGTGGACTTGGGCAAGTAATCTGACTTTATGTGAGCCTCAGTTTCCTTTTCTGGGAAATCCAGGGGATGGTGACTATAAAGATTTCTTGTGCTGCTGAATCACAGTGATGATGGTTCTAACACCAATGTCTTCTTTTTCTCGACTCCACTTCTTGGGTTCCTGACTTTCTTGGTTCTCCCACTCTTAATTCTGGTCTGCATTATTTCTATCCCTTTTGTTCATTTTTAACACACCAGTTATGGAGCCACAGTAAAAAGGGGGATTTTCCATTCTTTGCTCAACCCGGGGTCCTCCCACACAGTGTCGTGTAATACATTGCCCCAGATCACTCAGCCTGAGGACTCTGACTTTTCCTGGGTCATGAGAGAACAGTAGAGGGGCTGAGCTCTCAGCATGTGACCCTCACCCTAAGCATGGGGTTAAATATCCTTGTCATTTTCTCAGTAAACACCCAGAGGATCCTGGTTACATTTTTGACCATATGGACTGCAACTTTAGAATCGGATCTGTGCTCCTTGGTTTTACCCAGAAGGAGGAAAAAAGGCCATACAAAGAGATCTTTTGTTTATTTTATATACCAGAGGATCCTCTTGCAGGTTTTTCTACTCTGCTGTCCCTGTATTGTTTCTTCAGGTTTCATAAAAAAATAATGGCAGTCACAAAAACAGCCACCGTGTGCCGACAACTTGCTCTGTACCAGGCCCAGTGCTAGGCTCTGGGTCTGTGTCATCCCAGTAACCCTCTCAGTAAACCCAGGCAGTCGGCACCGATACCCACTTTCTACACTTGAGGAAACTGAGGCTTCGAGAAGCCATGTGACCTTTTTCTCAGGGGCCCTGTCTACCAGGCCCCATCGAGTCACCAAGCAGCGCCTTGGGTGGGCTTGGTTCACTCTCCTCAAGGTCCTCTCAGCTTCCCCACCTCCAGCGGTAGAGGAATCCCAGCTGCCTTTCTGATTTTCTTCTTCCTGGAAGCCTCCACGTCTCCTGAAGTTTACTGAACCTCAGCCACCTTGCTGGGAAGGATGTCACGGACTCTCTGTGGAACCAAGAACTTCTCGGCCCTATCATATTCCTACCATGCTGGGGGTGGACCCCTGGCCACATGTATACACTGGACTCCAGAAACAATAGCTCCAACATCATCTCTGGGCCTCCTCGGGGTTAGAGCAGGAGTGGGATCTAGAAGAAGTTTGCAGAGATCATTTAGTTCATCTCTTCTTCTTTACCACAATGACCCTTTTTTACTCTAATTCTCAAGTATGGTTACGTGCTCAGCTTCTCTCAGAATGCTCAAAGCAGTTTCCATTTCAATTGAAACCAAATATGCCTTGTTCTACCCTGTCAAGATCATGGATAATTAGTTATGACCTTCAAAATATTCATTTCTTTCCCTCTCTTTCCTTTCTTTCCTTGAAAAACATTAAGCAAGTGCTTTGGCAAATTGCCCTTTGCATGTCAAGAAGTAACAAACTGTTGTTATGGGAGTTATAATTGGGGGGATTAATGTGCTTTTCTTTCTCCTTACTGACTAGAGGAATCTTTTTTATCCGGAGAAGTGATTAGAATGATTCCTGAAGGAATTCAAGGAGAAAGAGAGTTAGTATTCAGTTTCTGGCATTGAAAATAGGATTTCACAGCAAGACAATAACTTGAACGCTAGGCTTGGAGTGAGGGAAAGGATTTTTCCAAATAACTTAAACTCCCAGTTGGTCTAGATCATAGAGTTTCTCCCATAGGACAGAGAAGATAACTCTGTTTATGATTTAGGAGTTTTAGTCAGGAGTCTATAGGTTATATCTGGGTTAGAGCTGGGAAGTTATAAGGAAGAGGAAATAAATGAGTTGCCTCTTCTCGTTCGGGGGCATCGTGGGAAGAAGAGGCCATGAACAGAGCTGAGTTAGGAGGGAAAGTGGTGAGTTTACATGTTCTGATGAAAGGCATGCTGGATAAGCTGAGAAGAGAACTCTGGTAGCAGACTCTGCTCTGGGACAGTGGCAGGGCTGGGCAGTCCAACATGGTACAAAAGGCAGGCTGCATGTCAGGCAGAGAGAGAGGGCCAGACTCAGTCCCGAGCTTCCCTCCATTCCCGCTGGAGAGCCAGGAGCCAGCAATGAGGCCCACTGCGCCAGCACAGCAGGAGGAGGCTGGGGCAGAGCTCTGAAGGGTCCATAGCTCCAGAAGGAGCTGAGGTGAGGAGAGGAGCTGGAGGCAGGTGAGGGGGAGTCCAGACCAGGAGCTATGCCAGATGCAGACATCAGAAATGGGGGCCAAGCACCCCCCCAAGGGCCTGCACAAAGCCAAGGTGCCTTCTTCCCAGCATCATTGCCGGAACCCAAGAAGGACCAGTTGAATGATTATTTAGACTGAGATTTAAGCTGGATTGGGCATTCAGTTATCTTTCTCCTCTTTACCTAGCAAATAACAACAAATAAGATGAGAATACGAAGAAAATATTTTCTCTGCACACCCAAGTTTGATGGTGAGGATATTTAAGCCCGCCACCCTATATTTCAATGAAAGAAATCAGCCTTTTCTATTTCGATCCCAGTGATTTCCCTTTTTTACACTTTCTTGGTCCTAGTTGCTAACCTCTGGATAGGTCCTGAGTGTTTATATTCCTCTGAAATGATAGGGTATGTTCTCCTCTTCTTCCTCTTCCGCCACGTCAGTGACAACAGAGAGCAGAAAAGCTCATGTTATGGGCTGAGATGTGTCCCCACAAATTCATACGTTGAAGCCCGAGCCCTCAGTTCTTTAGAATGTGATTGTATTTGGAGAGAGGACCTAAAGAGGTGATGAAGTTAATGTGAGGCCTCAGGGAGGGCCCTCATCTGATCTGACTGGCGTCTTTATAAGAAGACAACATTTGGACTCACCAAGAAACACCAGGGATGCACATACACAGCAGAAAGACCATGTGAGGACACAGCGAGAATGCAGCCGTCTGCAAGCCAAGGAGAGAGCCCTCAGTAGAAACCAAACCAGCCAGCACCTTGATCATTGACTTCCAGCCTTCAGAATTGCGAGAAATAAATTCTGTTGTTTTAGCCACTCAGTTTGTGGTCTTCTGTTATGGCAGCCCTAGCAAACGAATACACTCACCTTTCTTTGTTTTTGCCTGGATAACAGAATTGTGCGAGTGTCCCATGGTTTATGAGAGCCCCACCTGGAGCCCATTACCGGCATTCTTCTTACAGTAGCAGGGCATTCTACAGGTCAATGCTCCTGTTCTGAGGATAATGCTAGATATATTGCCATTATTGAGCATAAAATGTGGCCATGGCATGATGGATCAGTGAGCAGGCTGGTATTCACTGACAGCACATAATCTCTAAGGTTCCTTGCAGCTCTCACCCTTCTGAGTCCAGGCAGGAGACAGAGCGACAGAGGCACAAAAAGATGGCAGCCGGGTAGGGGGTGGCCCTTACCCACTCAAGCCATTTTTCTGACAGATGCTTCTTTTGTACTGACAGGGAGGCATGGAGCCAGTGGCACAAAATGAGAGACAGTATAAAAAACTGAAATGTAATCTTGAAAGTTGATCACAGGACAAGCTGTGTAAGGAAAAACGTCAGGAAATTTGTCATTTAGCAGAAATCTTCCAGCTGGGAGGGTGACAGAAGCCCTGTGACTTGTCATCTAAAGGCCTGGGGTCTTGTGAATATTCTTAATGAGCAATACTTCCTACCAGCTGGAAACCAGCTCCTTAGCTGACATCTGGAAATCATTAATGGAAATCAGGGGAGGCCCCAAAGAAGTGAGGCTCTGAGAAAACATGGATTGTAGAAAACGCATTCTGTACATAATCATAGGTATTTTTCCTTTTCTTTCCCTTGTTATGGAGATGAGGTTGACCCAAGATATTCTGGAAATAAGTCAGTCTGAACTCCTTAGCATTCTGCCCTAGGGACCTGGGTCTGAGGAAAAGAAGCCTTTCCCTCTACTCTGTGTCCAAGGTACTCAATCCTTGTCGCGTTATGTGCCTGAGCTAAGGACATTAGGATAACTGGAAATATTAGGCAGAACAAGGACCTAGTGTATAGCACAGGGAACTCTGCTCAGTATTCTGTAGCAACCTAATTAGGAAAAGAATTGGAAAAAGAATAGATGCATGTGTATGTATAACTGAATCACTTTGTTGTACACCTGAAACTAATACAACGTTGTTAATCAACTATACTCCGGTATAAAATAAAAAGTTAAAAAAAAAAGAAATATTAGGCAGGGCTAAGAGCATTAATAGGGTGCCACCGGCCTTCAACCTATCTTTCCGTCCCCTTCAGCCCAGAGATACAAAGTTTGACTTCATCTATCCATTTCTCCCTCTCTCTCCACCTCTCTCTCTCTCTCACTTTTTTATACTCATTCACAGGGCCTCATTCAGAAAGAAAAGCTTTGTATCATTCAGCCGGAGTCCAGAGGGGAATTCTTTTCTGAAAGTGGAGACCTGTCTTCTGGCCTCGGCCACCACCTATTTTGGGGGTAGAATCCTAGGAGATGGTGCTGGGTCCCTGAGCAAATGCTGACATGTCTGTCATGACGTTGGCCCAAGAGCACGTTTATTCTCCTCCCCTCTAGGCAGCATTTCGAGGGCGATTGTTTTCAATACACCCAGGTCCTTCTGCCTAGCACCCTGCCCCCTCTTCTAATGCTGTGGTTAGGGAAACACATCAGTTTGCTACTTATGCCAGAGCCTTGAAACTCCATTCAGGGGGAAGGGTGAACAAGCCTTCTGGGCTGTCAAAGGTCTCTGCTATCTGAGCATTGCAACAGCAGCAGCAAATGGTCTGATCTTTTGCTTTAGATAAACAGGGCCAGAGTCGAGGCAAAGAATCTTGTTTGTCAGGGAATAATAGAATGCTAGAACCAGAGACGCCTCCAAGGTCATCTGGGCCACAAGACAAAAACTTGTGAGGAAACTGAGACCCAGAAATATGAAATAACTTGCCAAGGTCACACAGGCAGTAGTAATAACACCAGCTGCTCCAATTTATTGAGCACTTACTACATTAGCTATCATCGGGCAAAGCATTGCATTAGGCTAGGTCTCCCCAAAACAGCCTTACAAGGTAGGTACTGTTACTGTATTTCTGATTTACAGAAAGGATATGGACGCCTAGAGAAGCCAAGTGACTTGCCCAGGGACCCCCAGTTGAGCACAAAGCCAGGTTCCCAGCACACGCTTGGCCACTGCTCTCTGAAATAAGAACTTGTTTTGGTGGGATTGTCAGAATGCTGGATTTTCCATGCTTAAAACATGATCGACAGTTTGCAACTGCTGTTTCATAAGTGACCAGTATACCAGGGTGCAAAAAACAAAGAACCTGGCCTCCCCAGGGCAAAAGTATTATACCTTTCGGCTCATCTTTCCACAGGCCTCTCCAAAGAGGCTGCGAAATGTTGACAAACGGGATCAAGTGCCAGCCACTGTGCATTTACTTCCTGATTAAGTGTGTCCCTGGTATTTGCAGCTGAGGACACAGAAAAGCAAAGAGGATGTTAGCTTTCTCACGGGGTGGTGTGAAATCGGAGTCCGTGGGCAGGTCTGGGAGGTGGGGCAGAACTGGTTTTGTGCCTCTTCTTGACCCTTCCCTCTCACTGCGGCGTGGTTTCTTTCCTTCCTTCGTGTCCCAGCAGCCCCCTGCAAAGCCCTACTCCAGGCCAGGAGCTTTGCCCAGTCCTCCCCCCTCTGCCCCAGGATACATCTGTCTGAGGCCCTGCTCTCTGCCCCCCAGGCTGACTGATAAGCTGATCCCTACGACAAGCTCAGGGTAAAGCCTCCCTCCCTTTAGGCAACACATCTGAAATGTAAAGGGTAGAACAGTCAAGTTCCTGAGTGGTCTGTCAGGAATATATGTGGGGAGCCAGGAAGACCTTGTAGGGAGACACATAATCACAGTCTGATTCCCCAATTTCTAGGGTTGCCATGAGCCTGATACTCTGCTTCCCCTCCTCCCAAACTCCCAGAGGCAAGATTTCCAAGTCTCTGCCCATGACGAGTGTATAATAAGTGAAACTTATTTGGATCTGTGTCTTCACACAAATGTTATGCCTAGTGTGGGACTTGGTATCTCCCAATTATACCCTGGGTAACTCTCAATTGTCTTTTCTTTTAAACTCCGCCCCCTCCACACACACACAAAATGATGCTATGCTTAAAGCTATGGAAAATAATGTTAAACTAGGATTTTTGAACACCTCTTATGGCTCAGACTGTATATTTACCTCTCATCTTTATAACGACCTTGAAGAAGAAATACTATCATCGCATTTTATTGGTGAAGAAACTGAGATTTCGTGACTTTCCCAAATTCTCGTAAGGAGAAAGTCTGAGAGAGGTCTGTCTGACCTCCTGGCCATGCTCTCGTGTCTATGCAAGGACATGTGTCCCTTAGCTCAAAGTGTGCCTGTAGCCCAGGATGAAGCTGACTTGTGTTAGCTCATGAGAGATGATTCTTTAATTTTCAGGAATTTTGTGAGTCAATTGTTAAACACAGCCATTATTGAAAACACAAAGTGTATATAAACTTATAATAACATAAATTATATATAGTAAAAACAAAGGTGATAAATACTTAAAACTTGCCACTATTATCTATGCTGTTAAGGTTATTTGCACCTGTTTAATCTGTACGGTGGAAATACCGAATAATGCTGGACTATCGCACTCTCTTCCTAAGTTGGTGTTTGGTGATAGCACCTTGAAATCAGCCATGGTGGGACTACTTGGACCGTGGAAATTGGCAAAGGCTACAAATCAGGGCTTTTTCTTTCCGGAGAGCCAGTTGTTAAACATTTACTAGCAAGCCACTGCCCAAGCTCGTTACCTACTCATCACAGACAACAAATCTTTATATCTTGGGGCTAAAATGAGTTAATCATAGGTATCCAATAAATTGTGTTGGGACAACAAACTATCCAAAGAATTAAGTTGGACCCCTGTCTCACACCATAAGCATAAATTAACTCAATGGATCAAAGATGTAAGAGTTTAACTAGAAATGTCTTAGGAAAAAACAGGGAAAAATCTTCATAACTTTGGATTTGGCAATGAATTCTTAGATATGACACCAAAAGCACAAGCATAAAAGAAAAAAACAGATAAATTTGACTTCATCAAACTTTTGTCATCAAAGAACACTATCAAGAATATGAAAAGCATGAGAGTTCCCTGGTGGTCTAGTGGTTAGGATGCAACACTTTTACTGTCATGATCTGGGTTCAGTCCCTGGTTGGGGAATTGAGATCCCTCAAGCCACGCTGTGTGGCCAAAAAACAATTTTTTTAATTAAAAAAAAAGAGAATATGAAAAGGTAACCCATATAATGGGAGTAAATATTTGCAAATCATGTATCTGACATGGGTTTGGTATCCAGGATATTTAAAGAACTTTTACAACTCAACAACAAAAAGGCAACCCAATTAAAAATGAGCAAAGGACTTAATGTTTCTCCAAAGAATTTATGTAAGTGGCCAATAAGCACACAAAAACATTATTCACATCATTAGTCGTTAGGGAAACGCAAATCAAAACCACTCTATATACTCCTTAAAACCCACTAGGATGGCTCGAATTTAAAAAAAAAAAAGAGGGACTTCCCTGGCAGTCCAGTGGTTGGGACTCTGCACTTCCACAGAGCGGGCGTGGGTTCGATCCCTGGTATGGCTGGGAAAAAAAAAAAAAGAAAAGGAAAGAGGAAAAAAACTCAGTCTTGGCAAGAATATGGAGAAATCGGAACCCTCATACACTGCTCGTGGGAATGTAAGATGGTGCTGCTGCAAAACAGTATGGCAGTTCCTTAAAAGTTAAACACAGAATTACCTTATGACCCAGCGATTGCACTCCTAGGTAGGTACACACCCAAAAGAAATGAAAATAGGTGTTCAAACAAAAACTTGAACATGAACATTCCTAGCAGCATTATTCATGATACCCAAAACATTAGAAACGATGCAAACGTCCATCAGCTGTTGAATGGATGAATAAAATGTGGTATGCCCATACAATGGCATAAAAAGAAATGAAGTACTAATATATGGGATAACATGGGTGAATTTTGAAAATAGGCCAAGAGGGAAAAAAGCCAGTCATAAATGGCCACATGTTATATGATTTCATTTTTTAAATAAATAAATTTATTTATTTATTTATGGCTGCATCTGGTCTTCGTTGCTGCACGCAGTCTTTCTTTTTAGTTGCATCGAGCAGGGACTACTCTTGGTTGCAGTGCACGGGCTTCTCATTGTCACGGTTTCTCTTGTTGTGGAGCACGGGCTCTAGGTGCGTGGGCTTCAGTAGTTGTGGCACATGGGCTCAGTAGTTGTGGCTCATGGGCTCTAGAGCGCAGGCTCAGTAGTTGTGGTGCACAGGCTTAGTTGCTCTGAGGCATGTAGGATCTTCCCGGATGGGCTCAAACCCATGTCCCCTGCATTGGCAGGCGGATTGTTAACCACTGCACCACCAGGGAAGCCCTATGTGATTTCATTTATAGGAAATGTCCAGAATAGGCAAGTCCATAGCGACAGAAAACAGATCGGTTGTTGCCAAGGACTGGAATGAGAGGGTATGGGGAGTGACTGCTTAATGGGTAAGGGGTTTTTTTTGGGGGGGGGGGTGGCAGTGATGAAAATGTTCTGGAATTATATAGTGGTGATAGTTACCCAATATACCCAACACTGTGAAAGTAATAAAAGCCACTGAATTGTCTACTTCCAAATAAAATGGTGAATATTATGCTAATTTTACCATCAATTTAAAAAATGGAGATGTGGGTACCATGTTTATTACTGATGGAGGAGATTGGAGGATGTTGGAGGACTTAGCCTGGCATGAAAGCCAAATGCGCCTGCCAACTGAGCCCCAAAATTCAGCAGAATTACCCACCCCCTGGTCACAGGCAAAACTGGGTTTGGGAGGACATAGGAGAGGGAAGAACAGAGGGGAACTTGTCTACTTTAGGCTCCCTCCCAAGAGGAAGAGGAAATTGCATAGCCACGAATGCCCTAGGGACACCATGATTTAAGGCAAATGAAAATACATCCATTGAAAAATGCCAGAAGTAATATTAGATTATAAAGGGTCATACTTTATAAACTCATAGTTTTAGCCCATCTCCATATATCCAAATACCTTCTGGACTTTACCTGGATCCTCTACAGGCATCTGAAGCTCAACATGTCCTAAGCTGGGCTTGTCATATGCTCAACCAAATCTGCTACTCCTTCCATACTTTTCCTTTCAGTAAATTGCAATCCAGTGGTACTGGTTAAGAATGTGAATTGTGTTCTCAGATGAGTCTAAATCCTGATTCTGTCACTTACTAGCTGTGTGACCTTGGACAACTTAATTAACCTCTCTGTGCCTCAGGTTCCTTGTCTATAAAATGGAATAAAAATGGTATAATCTGGGCTTCCCTGGTGGCGCAGTGGTTGAGAGTCCGCCTGCCGATGCAGGGGACGCGGGTTCGTGCCCCGGTCTGGGAGGATCCCACGTGCCGCGGAGCGGCTGAGCCCGTGGGCCATGGCCGCTGAGCCTGCGCATCCGGGTCCTGTGCTCCGCGGCAGGAGAGGCCACAGCAGTGAGAGGCCCGCGTACCGAAAAAAAAAAAAAAAAAGAAAAAAGAAAAAAAAAAGGTATAATCTCATGGAGTTGTTAACAGGATTAAACTGGTCAATTCACGTAAAGTGCACAGAACAGTGCTATATCATGTTAGCTATGTAAAACTGCATCTTTAGCCACCCAGTTACCCAGGGAAGATACTTGGGAGTTAGTCTTCATTTCCTTTTGCCCCATCTTTAACTAGTCACCAGCGTTTATTGACTTTTAGTTAACACCTCTTGAGCCCATTCCATCTCTAACCCCTTTGCTAGTGCCTTAGTCCAGCCCACTACCATCTCTCATCTGTTTCCTGCAACAGACTCCTAACTGGTCTCCCTTCCTTTCATCCTTCCCTTCCAGCTTGCTCTCTATGCTCTGGCCAGAACATTCTCTCTAACATGCAATTCTAATCAAGTCACTTCCCTGAAGAAAATCAATTATTGGTTCCCCACTGTGGTCAGGATGGAATCTCACACCTGAATGGTCCGCAACATACACACACACACACACTTCTCAACCACACATCACTAGGCTCACCTCTTATTTTTTTTATTATTATTTATTTTATTTATTTTTGGCTGTTTTGGGTCTTAGTTGCGGCACGCGGGCTTCTCTCTAGTTGAGGCACGTGAGGTCAGTAGTGGCACAAAGGCTAGTTGCCCTGCAGCATGTAGGATCTTAGTTCTCAGACCAGGAATTGAACCTGCGCCCCTGCATTGGAACGCGGATTCTTAACCACTGGACCACCAGGGAAGTCCCCTCAACTCTCATTTTAGACTTTACTTCTTTTGTACTATTTACAGATTCATCACTTACTTTATCAAGATTCCTTCTGTCCCTTCTCAGCCTTCAGAACCCCAGCAGAAATCTCCCCTCTCCAGGAAAACTCCCTAAACCCTGAGTCTGTGTTAAGTGCCCCTTCTCTGTTCTCTTCAAACACTGAAGTTTCTCTCTGTCCAAACACTTCTGCTATTTTATAACTATCTCTTAACTTTTCTGTTTTCCCACTAGACCAGCATTTTCTTGAGAGCTGGAGTCCCTACCCTGAATGCCTAGCACAATACTTAGTATATGAGGTGCTCAATAAATTTTTGATAAATGAGTGGAAGTTTGTTGGGTGGACACTACTAGAGGGACAGAACCTTCTTACAGGAGCTGCAGATGGTTTGGTATGCAGGCTTACCTCAGAGATACTGTAGTTTCAGGCCACCGCAGTAACAAAGATATCACAATGAAACAAGTCACACGAATCTTTTTGTTTTCCCAATGCACATAAGAGTTATGTTTACACTACACTGTAGTCTGTTAAGTCTCCAATAGCATTAAGTCTAAACAAACAATCTACATAGCTTAATTTAAAAATAATGCTTTTGGAAAAATGACACTGATAGACTTGCTCGATGCAGTATTGCCACAAACCTCCAATTTGTAAATAAAAAGCTCAGTATCTGCAAAGCTCAATAAAGTGAAGCACAATAAAATGAGGTCGGGTCTGTAACTGGAGAAAATGGTAACCAGGTGAAAGGAACATAGAATCTTCAGTAACCAGCACAGGCTCTGGTTAATCACAGGGATACTGGTGGTACATACTGTCTGAATATCAGTTCTGGCCACGTGCAGCCAGCAGGAGATAATGCTAGAGAGACACAGAGGCCCGATTATAAAGGGCCCGTTATGTTTTAAGCTAGTGTCTGAACTTTGTACCGTCAGCAGTGGGATGCTGCTGAAGATTTTTGATGTGAGTGGCATTCAGATTTGATTTTAGGAAGATCACTAGCTATAACGTTGAGCACAAGCGGAAGGGCAGCAAGAATGGAGGCAGGGAGGCCCATGTGGAGGCTGCCAGCACCAATGTTCTAGGTCGCCACATGGTTCTAGATGCTACTGGTGCTCCAGAGAGAAAGTGGGGCACTGTCTCTGCTTTCTGGATCCTCAAAACACAAGGAGCCAGACACTCCTCGAGTGATTGCCCATGATATGACTAACTCTGGGGGAAAGGAAGGTATAGAAACACTCAGGTTACTAGGGGGAGCATTCTGAAAAGTGGAAGTGAAGCCTTCAGTGGTTGATCTCCCTTCTATCTCTGGCATATCCAGCTCCACTCAGGGCAGGGTGTATTTAAGGCATCAAGCTATCGTGCATGTTTTTTATTTATCCTTTAAAAAATTTTTTTTATTGGTGTATAGTTGATTTACAATGTTGTATTAGTTTCAGGTGTACAGCAAAGTGAATCAATATACATATACATATATCCACTCTTTTTTTAGATTCTTTTTCCATATAGGTCATGACAGTGTATTGAGTAGAGAGGTCCCTGTGCTATACAGTACATCTTTATTAGTTTGTGGCATGTTTTTTTAAAACTTCAGATTTCAAGGACTTTATTTCTAGTTCTGTTTGAATGGATATATTTAACATTGGGGTGAAAAGGCTGTTCTGTAAGAGATGCACAGAAATGTCTGTTTAACCCAAGAAGTAGGGCTTTTGCTGAGCCAACCAAGTCATTGGACGGCCTCCCACAGAACCACAGAGCTCTTACCCTACTATTCGCATCAGAGTCAAAACTCTCATGAGTTCTATTTAGGGCCCAGATGGGTCAGTGATATCATCGGCGGTTGAATCTACAAGGTAATACTTAAGCTCTCATTTCTGGAGTCAGACCAGTGAGGATCCGAATGCTGGCCCTTCCACCTACACAGCTGTGAGAGCTTGGGCAGTCACATAACCTCTCTGACCTTCGGTTACTTTATTTGTAAAATGGGAGGTAAAATAATAGGAACTGCCTCATAGAGTTGTTGTGAGGATTTAATGAGACCCTGCATTTAAAAGTCTGGTGCAGGGTGAAAGGTCACACCATATTATTTAATTTAGAGTATACTTGTGATCTTGGGCAAGTCAGTTATCCTCTTTAAGCCTCAATTTCTTCCTTGATAAAATGGAGATCATGCTCACCACTGTATTTTTAGGCTCCACCACAAAGCCTGGCACACAGTAGATGCTCAAAAACATTTCGTAATAAATGAATGAAAGAGGAGGAGGAAAGAAGGATGTCTTTCATAACTATCTCACAGACTGTCATGAGGCTCAGATGAGATAGGCCTGAAGAAAGCCTTCTGTGGACAGCGAAATGCTGTTCGAAAATAAGCTAAAATCACGAGTAGTGTTTTAGAATAAAGGAGATTCCTTGACTGGAATGTCTTTCCAGAATTTTATTCAGTTTGTCTCATATCTGGGACACTGCTCCTTAGCCTTGTTCAATGGACTCTCCAGGGGTGTAATTCTTTGGCCCCTAGCAACTCAGAATTCCTACGCCGAGCTCCCTCGACCGGGCTGCCTTTGTGGTACAGTGTCATGGGCAGGTGGAGGACCTCCGGACCCTTGAAGTTAATCTCTGTATTTAACTGGGTATGGCCTTAAATTCCAAAATTAGAACTTTGCTCCTCAGTTTATTGAACAAGGGATCTGCCCTTAGTGAAAATGTGTTACCTACCTCAGTGTGAATTGGTTCATTGCTTCCCTTACTGAGAGTGAAGTTTGATAACAGGGGATGTTAAGGTGCAAGAGATTTGGAAGCCACCAGGGAAAAATGGACGTAGAAAGGTAATCCTACAGGGCCTGGGGGCTCCAGAAGGTTTGGTGCCCCATGTTCTGCCATACATGCTGATTTTTAATCTCTCTTTTCCAATGACCTTTGTGGTCAGGTGACTCAGTTAGGAGATCAGTGTAGCTCCTAGAATAAACAAGTGACTTTAGGTCCTCGCAAAATGGATGAATTATCGTTACACTTCCCTACCGCATCCCCAGCCCTGGAGTTAGACGAGCCAGGTTCAGATTCAGACTCTTTTACTTAGCAGCTAGATGGTCTTGGGGAAGTTATTGAATCTCCCTCTGCCTGCTTGCTTTTTATCTGTAAAATGGGGGTAATAGTAGTAGCTATCTCAGGTATGAAAAAATGACCCAGGCAAAACTAATCTACACTGTTAGAAGTCAGAATGGCGACTTCTCGGTGAGCAGGTAGCAACTAGAAAGGGCCATAGGGAAGCGTCTGGCATGCTGGTCATGTTTCATCCGGATGCTGGTTACATGGAGGTGCTCAGTTTGTGAAAATTTATCAAGCTGTATATATGATATGTGCATAATTCTGCATCTATGTTATTTTTTAATAAAAAGTTTTTTAAAATCCATGTAAACTACTTGACATAGAGTAAGTTACTGTCAACAATTCCTTTTCTCTCCGGCTGAGTGATCACCCTCTAAGGCTTTAACATTATTCCCAAACACAAGGAAAATGACAAACAAGAAAGAGAAATACTCACAGAGGGCAGGCTTTGACTGGGCACTCGATGGTTTAGATATTTGGACTTAGGGGTTAGGAAATTATGCTAAATAAGTAATTTTTGCTATTGTCTCATGTTCAGAATGCTTCTTTCTATAAATGCTCAAGCACATTTAGAATCAGTTGCATTTCCAGAATTTCTCCTCTTAGGAGAGCATCTTATATGGAAAGGGGAGATTAGGTGCCCGTTGGGAAGCTGAGTTTGTATACGACTTTGTATGACTGAGAAAGTGTCGGTGGCCATATTTGAATTGGGGTGGGGGTGAAGCTGACAGAAATACCATTCCCTGGTGCCACCACAGTTTGGAATAAAAGTCTTGAGAAAGGAGAGGAAAAATCCCAGCAGAATGCAACTGGCATGACCCAATGTTATCATGGTACCATGAGCTCAAAATGTCTTGACCCAGCGCCCCCAGCAAGGTCATCTCAGAAACAATTGGGCTCCAGCAACTTGTCTTACCTGCCTCAGAATGACTAAGGCCTATTTAAGCCTCGTGTTTGGTTAATCATTAAAGATTTTTGCCAAACAAAGTAGAACAAGCCAAGAAAGAAGGGTGGCTAAAAATTAGCTCAGGAAAGGTCATATTTCTTGCAAATGCAAGGTTTGGTGTTGCTTTTGATTGTGGGTATAACTGTGTGGAATGGAGTCACAGGATATATAACCCTGTTGAGGAAGCCAGTGCATGTCTGGAGGTTTTACGTGGGACCCTCGTCTACCCTCACAGTCATCTGGAGGACAACGGGCCTCCATCACCTTTGCTGAGAAGGCCGCATTCCTGTGGCGAGGGAGAGTGGGGACAGCTTGGCCGATGCTTGTTATCTGCTGTAAGACTCCAGAGAGGAAGGATGGAAGTCCCCAGAAGGTGGAACCTGGATCTAAAGAAGGAAGGGGTGGGAACCCTAAGAGCCTTGGCTGCCCCTACAAACTCTCCCATGGAAAGATCAGTGTTGGTGGGCATCACCTGGGGCCAGGAAGGCCGGAGAGAGGCAGTTGCCTGCTAGGGGAGTGCTCAGATGCGTCATACTGTTGATTGCTAGACAAGCCCTCAGCCTCTCAGTTTAGGTAAATGTGGGGCACCCCCATTTTCTAAAAGAAACTCAAAGTCCTAAATTGGCATGATTTAGGGTTCTTCCTACTTCCTTGTTATGCAGGCCAAATCTCTTCCTTCCAGTTAATATGGGCCTATGAATCATGTTTAGTGTTGGAGGGAACAAAGGTTGTGTTTCCCCACTCCACACCCTTTCTCCTCCTTTTTTGAGGTTGCCACACTGAACTTCTTTCAGGTACTTGACTATACCACGCTTTTTCTTCTGGGCCTGGGCATTTCCTGTTCCCTCTTCTCCCTGCTCATCTGCCCTTCCTCCTACTCATCCCGTCCTTCTTTGCTTAGATGCCACTTCCTCCCCAAAGTCTTCTTAACCCCTTGCCCAGGCCTGGGTGCGCCTCCCATTTCATAGCCCTTGCAACACTGCCTTATCACGCCCGGGAGTTTCTGGAGGGCAGAGAGGGTCGATTTTGTTGATCATTGTCTCTCCAGTGCCTCATACTGTTCTGGCACATAGCTGGAATTCAACAAATGTTTATTGAAAAAAATGGGTGAACAAGAGCATAAAAAGGTGCCAAATGGAAAGGCTTAAATGAGTTAATACAGTGGGGACGCATTCACACTACAGTTTATAGAGAGGAAGAGAAAGGAAATAACTTTGTCTTTGACATACCAGGCTTTTTAAAGATTCATTAACTCATCTGATTTTCCCGATAACCTTATGAGGTCAGGATAATTATCTCTGTTTTACCAATTAAGAAACTGGTGCTCAGAGAGGCAAGGCGTCTTTTCCAAGGTCACACAGCTGGTAAATAGCAAAGCTGGAGGTTCAGCCCCTAGGCATCCCAACTGCAAGCCCAGCCTGTTCTACCAGGCCACAGTGCTTGACAAGTATTTAGACAATTACATTTTGGTGTGAGGAGTTAGGAAACAGAGGAATACTGGGCACCTAGAGAGGGAAAACTAATGAGAAAGAGAAGAAAGGCTGTATCCAATCTGATAGCTTAGAACTTGGAATTGAAGCAAAACTCATCTCCTGAGTTTCACTCTGTATTTAAACCTACTCCTGTCCTTGACCTTGGATGGTCAAAGAGATGGAGAGTGTGTCAAGGAAGTGGTTGGGCAAGGATAAAGTGAATACATCTGTTATCCTATCAGTAATTTTTTTTTAAGATGAAGATATAATTTTTTTTTAGGGTCATTGTGCCAAATGTGATTTCATCAAAATAGCAATGCCAAAATGTCACATTTCGTTTTTTTAAAAAACCCAACTCTGATATAAAGGTTGCCCAAAAGACTTTATAATATTGGGCTGGCCAAAAAGTTCGTTCGCGTTTTCTATACCATCTTATGGAAAACCCTGAATGAACTTTATGGCCAACCCAATATCATGTAATATACTATATACATCTCTTGAAAATGGTCAACTACCCTAATGCCCTTAAAACAGGGCCTGGCAAGCCAGTAGAATCAATTATAGTTAACAAAATATACCCAGCACAGTGTAGGCCATGTCACAGCACCCAATAAAATGTTGGACTGTCCATAGGATTACCCTTCATGAGAAAAGAAAAATTAGAACTTTGTTTTCTAGCTGTTTTGACTTCCAACTAAATAAGTGCTTATGCACGTTGTCTTGACAGATATTTCTGGAATTAAAACAAATTGGGGCATCTATCCTAGTGAAGAAGCAGAAGAGTATAGTTGACTTCTTAACAATACTTGTTTAGCCCTCTCCATAATCCTCGATACGGCGCTGTAGATCGAATTCCTTAAATCTACCAGACAATTTTAGCAGCTCACCTAGTGCTATGTCTTCCAGGCTGAAAGTAGGCATTTCAGCCATTCTTCCTTCAGTTCCCATCCCCCCAAGGAAAGAGGCTGCATTTGAAAACACACTAAAAGGAACTACACTTGGAGAAAAGCTTTCCTTTTCTTTTTGTTGACCGTGAAGTTGGTTGTTGGCACTACCGAATCTGTCCATGTCCAGGGTCAGTGTGTTTGCTGTTCGAAAGTATCTGGGACTTGGAGTCTGAGCACAGATTTCTGCTCTGGTTCCTACCAGCTGTGGGACCTTGGCCGGTCACATATCTGCTCTGCGTACTTCACCGAGTTCTTGTGAGGTCCCGTGGCAATGGAAGCCAAAAGCCTAATGAATCACCCAAGCAAAGCTTTCATCCCCACCCAACACACTGTTTACCTGCTTATTTTGTCCGTGTTCTCCCACTGGAATGTAAGCTCTGTGTGTGCAAGGTTTTGTTGGTTTTGTTGATGCTGTAGTCACCGCAGCTCCTAGAACAAAGCCGGGCAGGGCAGCATCTAGTAGAGGTGTAATATGCATTTTGTAAGACTGTTAATTCTTTTTCTGACAAGAGCAATCAAACTCTGATTCTGCAACTTGAAAAGCATCTGTACTCTTCTCCTAGAACAAGAAGGAGTCAGCAGATCTTGTTCCCCTTGAAAATACTGGCTAATGATCTGTCATCTTGGGAAGTTCCCTGGTCTCTTCTGCCTCTGAAAGAGGCTTTTTCCTTTTAAGAGGAAGCAGGAAGTTAGAATTCTAAGAAATGTGGGTTGGGAGGCCATGACCCAGGCTGCTCAAGACTAAGAAGGTAAAATTCTTAATCAACGGCAAAGCCACGTAGGGCAGTTTTTAGAAGTAATTCCATTGACAACCTACCAGTTTCCCTTGAATCATTTGATTGGCTTTGCTGATGGATCCTACCTGAAGTTAGTGATGATCTCTAGAGAAAAAGGCGGTACCCTGCTAATCTTGCTGGGTGCTGTGAAAAAGGTGAAACAGAGGGCTTTGGTTTCCAATGCGGTGACCAACATTAGGTTACCCCAGCACTTTCATGAGACCACCAAACAACTCAAGGTCACATCAACTGCCTCCATGTAGATTTCTGAGTGTAAAGCTCTTGGGATCATAAACAAACCAGTGTCAAGAACAGTGACGGGCTTTGCCACATCCCATTCTAATCCAGATGCTGAGTAGCAGATGAGTGCTCAACTTTCTACCACCTGGGCACAAGTTCGAAGACACTGATAATTTACAACTTTTACTATGTGCCTCATCTTCATTAGTAATTCCAAATCAAAGGTATGATTTTCTCCAGCTGAAAATAATGAATTAGTTCCTTCTATGCTGTAAGGGTTATTCTAATTTTGTTAGGAAAAAAGTGTATAAAGAAAAACACAATTTAAAATAAGGTCTTGAAATTGCTTTAAAGAAAGCTTTATTTACTACATACATCCTAAGAATGTATTGTAAATGAAGCGAGATCTAAATAAACTTAAAAGCTTTTCAAATACAATGCAACTAAAGATAACAACTAAACTGCTAGCATGTTTGAAAACAGAGAACTCGAAAGTTTGTTTTTTTTTTAAACATTTATATAGTTTGTTCTTAACCCTAAAAAAAGTTCACATTTCAAGTTACAAACTTACCTCAGTAGTGTACATATGTGAAATGTTTTTCAAACAACAGGAACAGACAGACCATAGGTAGGTAGGAGGCTCACTGATACTTAACGGGCTATGTCAGCAACGTTTATTTTTAAGGTAGTTTGGTAGTTGCCATGTTAAGACACCATTTTTTTCCTTTTTCTTTTTTGCAAATAATTTACAGGCACATGTAAAATACAGTAAGACCCCTGGGTCAGTCTCATCCAGTGAACCTCTGTGATAATGAATCCTTCACTGGAAGGAGAGTAGGAGAGTACTTCTTTCATATAAAGTCAAAGGATGGGGATCTAATCCAGACTGCATTTTGTTGGATTACTCAAAACAACAGATTTGAGTTTGGATGCAGTTTGCTGGGTACAGAATCAGGAACATTGCACAATTACTTTATGTCATTTAAGAACGATGGAGAGGAAGGTTAGGAATGTTTAAAGGCCTTCGCAGGCACTCAATAATTTTATAGAATAGTTAAATAAATATTGCTTATATATAAAAAATTCAACCCACCCTAAGATGAGGGAGAAGAGGGCATTTGGGAATCTCTTAATTTAAAATGTAAAACAAAACTAATACGTTTGCTAAGGGCACTATCCTATTATTAATCCACAATAAGAATGCAGCCATCAGCAAAATTCAGTGAGTAGAAGGTTTGATGGAATCTCCAATATGACATAAAAACACAACTGTGGCCGTGCCATCTATTGCACACCTCACTTCCTTGATAGAACCTTTAAAAAGAAAAATTCCAAGTTGGTGTATTTCCTAAAGTAGATGACAATCTTAACAGTTTACTGTATTTTACATTCACTCTGCTAAACAAAGGCCTTTAACCAGGCACAAAACACTGCAACGATACATTTACTTCCTACTAAAACAAAACTGTTCAATAACATTGAAATAAAATGGTTTCACTTTGCATTCAACTAGGTACCATGAACTTCTGCAACATAAAACAGCTAAAAACAAGGATTAGGAGATATTTACAAACTATCTGTTACTCCTGCAGGTCTCTCCTCCTCCTCCTCCTGGCTGTGCATGCCCCAATTCAGTTCACCTGCCACCTGCATGGCAACGGAGGGAGGCCCTGTTCAAGAAACAGTATTTCCAACACCGTGACAACCACAGACATTTCGCATGAAACGTGGTAAGGCAACTAGAAGCATATCTGCCGACAAGAGTCTTTCAGGGTCTTGTCTACAATAACATTCTCTGTCTCTATAAACTTATACTTCAAAACAAATATAATAACATAAAAGCATTAGGAAAGGAATGAAAGTTGTATATTGGACAATTAAATAGCTATGCAAAGATGTCTTATGCAAACTATTAAAATCTTGTGCTTACACATACTCTGCTATTGAAAATACCTCCCAACCAAACCAAACGCCCCCCAAAAACCAAAAACCCATAACAAAAAACCCCAACAAAAAGAAGTATAAAAGTCATCAATGTTTTCTCTGTCAGAGTAATGCGTTTGTCCTAGACTTGCCGAACACGAAGGTGGGTCTGGGAACAGGGGGACAGGGTGGCTAGTGGGTGGGGAGAGAACCAATCTAAGAGCAAAGGCACTTGGAGAAGGAACAGGGACCCAGGGTGACGGTGGCAGGTGAGAGAGCTTTCCAGTGTTTGGACTCAGAAGTGTGACAAGTCTTTCAATGTTGGCTTAAGGAGAGGTCGAGTGTTTAAAAAACAGAACCGTCATGGATAACACATAGTAACACCCGTCAACTTTTAATTCCAGCAGAAATAGAGGTTTCACTCATTTTAAAATTGCACTTTCCAGTATAACTTTTAAAATAACGTTTTATGTAGTATTTTTAAAGCACTATTGTTTGTATCTTTAAATATTGAATATATTTTTCAAAATAGTTCCCTAGCTGCTCAAGTGTGCTTTTTAATATATAGTTGATATATTTACTATTGAAGGTACTACAAAATAGAAATCTCTGGAGTGCAGAAGTTAAGAAAATAACCTTCATACTGAAAATATATCCTTAAAAATACAAAAACGAAAACCTCTATACAAATGTACTACAGCATACAAATTTTTAAGAGATGGTGTTTAAGGCACAAACCATTGCAAGCCTCTTAGAAATGTACAAACACAGGTCTGCTAAATTGAAAACAGTCTTAAAAAAACTAGTGAAAACTTCATGTATATAAAATATTCCAGTATGGTATCTGATAACATTCTTCACGTTCGGGTTTCGTGTGTGCTAACCCAACACGTTCTTTCTTCATAAATAGTAAAGTGTTCCTTCAGTGGTCGTGGTGGGTGGATCTCAGTAGGTCTGGTAGACGTCGTGGATGGGCACCTGGATAGCAGCGGCGGGGAAGGCCTGAGGTATGTAGCCTGCGTACCCGCTGTAGACGGCGGCCGCCGCGTTCTTCTGCAGCGTGGCGATCGTAGCTGTGGTCGGAGCAGCAAATGGCACATAACTGGCCCCGTAGATCCCAGCAGCGGGAATTCTCTGAACGTTCGGAGCCACCGTGTACACTGGAGTTATTGGGCGGCCCTGAGGAGGAGGGAGAGAAAGAATCCTTACTGAACATGTGTAGCTACTTATCCATTCATTCATTGATTCATTCAACTCCCAGGAGTCTGGAGGAGAAACAGACAGAGAAACAAAAGTGGCCATTCTTGGGCTTCCCTGGTGGTGCAGTGGTTAAGAATCCGCCTGCCAATGCAGGGGACTCGGGTTCGAGCCCTGGTCTGGGAAGATCCCACATGCCGCAGAGCAACTAAGCCCGTGCGCCACAACTACTGAGCCTGCACCCTAGAGATGGCGAGCCACAACTGCTGAGCCCACGTGCCGCAACTACTGAAGCCCAGGCGCCTAGAGCCCGTGCTCCACAACAAGAGAAGCCACTGCAATGAGAAGCCCACGCACCGCAATGAAGAGTAGCCCCCCGCTCGCCGCAACTAGAGAAAGCCCGTGCGCAGCAACGAAGACCCAACGCAGCCAAAAATAAATAAATAAGTTTATCTAAAAACAAAACAAAACAAAAGTTGCCATTCTCAGGGCAGAAAGGCAGAGGGGTAGACAAATAGTAACTGTAAGGGAGTGAGGCAGGAGCCATTAAAGTAAGGTGAAGTTGCATCCTCAAGGCTCATTCGAATTCAGCTGGTGACACTGATGGAATTGGAATGCTCTGGGAAAGTTCCAATGCTCTGGAATCTTCTGCCCACCATTCCACACAATCAGCCTATGCCCCAGAGTGAGCTAGAGATGGGAGTTGAGGTCTACCCTTTACTCAGTTGATCTCACTGTAACTAAGAAGAAATATTTTTCCTGAAATACATGCCAGCTGCCTCAACTCATACTTAACTGAAGAAACATGATGTTTCAAGAACGGAGAGAAAGAAGCATAGTCTGTGACAACTTTACGGAACAAAGTACACAGATCTCCAAAGGGTCAGCTTCTTAAGCTGTGACCTAAAAAGATTGTGACCAGACACAATTTTCAGCAAATGTGATCTCTTCAACCATCTCCCACCTAAGATATGACACCACTATATAAACAAATTGCTGTAGAAGCTTCGAGAAGGAGCCAACTAACTTGAGGAGCCAGAGAAAGCATCTCAGAAGTGGAGACATTTGAGCTGGGTTCTGAAGAATAAGGTGGGACTTCCACATGAGGAGGAAGTGGGGAAAGACAAGCTAACCGAAGCTGCCTCACTGCAGATGCCATGCTGGCTCTGAAAGTCCCTGCTGCTTCCTTCCCTCCATTTGTAAGTGTAACATACTACGTTTTCAGAACAAATAGGAGTATGCAGGGAAGACTGGTTCCGTATTTCCCGAAGTGTTTGCTACAGAGCTCGTTCTCTGAGCTGCTTTATGGAAAAGTAGATAGATGTTTGGTAAAATAAAACACACATTTAACAAAACATCTGGTGCACCTTATGTTTCATAGAATGCCCTCTAGTACGTGCTGCTGTGGTCCCCTTGTCTTAATGTATCTTTAAAATAAACAATTCAGGATATGTGAAATGGAGAATTAGGTTTTAAAAAATTACTTCTTCCTGGATTTTTATAAAGGAATTACTTATCATTCCTCTACAATACCTGCAAATCAGAGTCACAAAATTATGTGCAAAGGAACTTCATAACCTAAGAGTCATTTCTTTCAACTGTAACCAAAATAATAATTATACTAAATGATAACAATAACAGAGAGATTATAGTCTGCTAGGCACTATTCTAAGTGCCTTACTTGTATGATGTTATTTTTCTTTGAAAAATATTTTTTTACCTATTTCTTTTTATTTATAAATTTATTTTTTGTTTATTTTTGGCTGCGTTAGGTCTTTGTTGCTGCGTGCGGGCTTCCTCTAGTTATGGTGAGTGGGGGCTACTCTTCATTGCGGTGCGCAGGCTTCTCATTGCGGTGGCTTCTCTTGCTGCAGAGCACGGGCTCTAGGCACGCAGGTTTCGGTAGTTGTGGCTCACGGGCTCAGCAGTTGTGGCTCGTGGGCTCTAGCGCACAGGCTTAGTAGTTGTGGTGCCCGGGCTTAGTTGCTCCACAGCAATCCTAACCACTTCATCACCAGGGAAGTCCCGGTGACATAGCTTTTAAGCAAGGGGATGTGTGACTCTGGAGCCTGTGCGTTTAGCCTTGCATTATCCTGCCTCCTACAATGCAGTCACAATGAATATCTTATTAGAAACGCTTTACGACCAGGCAGACAATCTTCGGAACTGGGAAGACTGTGGTTTACAGCAAGACAGCAAGCCATCTTTTCCAAATGTGTGGACATCTCTTTAATGACAAATGCACAAAGGGAAGGAATCACAGGGAAGGTGACATCTGAGGAAAACCTTTCCATGTGCTACAGTGCAGCCCAACACCTGGGCTCAGGTGAGCGCAATGGGGTTGGGCTGAGCATAGGGAGTTGGGGAGGGGGAGAGAAAAAGGCCTCAAATTTTGCTCCTCTCAAAAAACGAACGGTTATCTTTGCTCTACCTATACCACCGACTTGTTGTGAAGACTGAGAACACTTTGAGAAATCAATGTGAAAAAATGATCGTCTATACCTGCAAGTTTTTTTTAAATTGCTTGCAAAGGCTATATGAAACTTTGGATATAAAATGGCTAAACAGGAACATCCCTGAGCACCTGCAAAACAGAGGAGGAAGATCGAAGGTGTTCCCCAAGAAGGTTCTGGAAGCCATGCTGGGAACTGATTTCCAGTGTTGCTCTACTCCAAAAAGTTTTCTATTTACCGATCCGTGGAGCTTAAAATGCTCCTTGGGAACTTCCCTGGTGGCACAGTGGTTAGGATTCTGTGCTCCCAGGGCAGGGGGCCTGGGTTTGATCCCTGGTCGGGGAACTAGATCCCACATGCATGCTGCAACTAAGAGTTTGCATGCCGCAACTAAGGAGCCCGCCAGCCACAACTAAGATCCAGTGCAACCAAATAAATAAATGAATAAATATTAAAAAAAAAAAAAAAAGCTCCTCCCTCTGCTGCAATTTGGCAGAGAACACAGAGGCGGCAGAGAACACAGAGGCGGCAGAGGACTGAACATGTCAGAGAACCCGGGTCAACGAACTCGAGGCAGGACACAGAGTACTTAGACCTGAGGGAGAGTGGCAGGGCCACACACACTCAAAGAAGCCATTCCCACGTTACAAAGGAAGTAGCTCCTGGCATTCTGCAGAATACACTGGAGAAGGAAACAATCTCCACAGGAATCAACTGCTAATGACAGCACACTGAACAGATTCCCAAACCACAACTTCGTGTAAAGACCCCACGGCAGCATCCAGTGCAGACTGACATGAGATAGAAACAGTCTGCATTCCAGAATGTGATCATGAAGCCTGGAACTTGGGGTCCACCAGAGCTGTGACCATGCAGCAAAGACCAAAGTTCACGAGTTTCTTAGCAAAGAGGAATTAGAAATTATTAGCAGAATTCCACAAAGTAATGCCTGTAGGTTACTGTATATATTTATAGTCAGGCCACAGGAATAACTACTTTGTGAGTCATTTCCAACCTATTCCTTTTTTTGGCTTTTTGCAGTTAAAGAATACTTGACGATATATTGATAGATAAATAAACTTCACATGGCCTGACCCTTTCTGAAGAGTGCAGTCAAGACTGGGGCTCAGGGCTTCCCTGGTGGCGCAGTGGTTGAGAGTCCGCCTGCCGATGCAGGGGACGCGGGTTCGTGCCCTGGTCCGGGCAGATCCCACATGCCGCGGAGCGGCTGGGCCCGTGAGCCATGGCCGCTGAGCCTGCGCGTCCGGAGCCTGTGCTCCACAACGGGAGAGGCCACACAGTAAGAGGCCCGCGTACCGCAAAAAAAAAAAAAAAAAGACTGGGGCTCAGAGTGGGCAACAGCAAGCAAACAGCAGGCTACTGTGAGGGTTCACAGTCTGGCTCTGTTTCGGCATCACTGAGGAGCTGGGACAAAATATGGATTCTAGCACCCCAGCCCAGTTCTGCTGAACTGGAATCTTCTGGGCTTTGAATCTAAGAATCTCTGTTTTATCAATATAAACATGTCCCCTGGATAATTCTTACTCAATTAGATAAAAGACATCCCCGGCCTGAGTTTTTAATATGCTTGTTGATTGATAAGGTAGTTGAGATTCACTGCCTCACAAAGGAGAGCTTCAACGAGATTATTTTTCTGTCTGGATGAATGAGATATCACATAGGTATCCCTGTGTGCTACACACTGCAGATACAAAGCAATGTAAGACGTAACTCTTGTTCTGGAAGAACTTCGTTTTAATTGGGGAGATGGAACACACTGGCAGTCAAATGCCAAGTAATACTGTAGGTAATGAGAAGTATGGGAGACATGATTTCCAAGGTGAGATGTGGATGGGAAAGATTCTGGAGAAGAAACCACAGAGAGGAGAACACTATGAGTAAGTAGAGGTGGGGAAGGAGGATGGAATAGTAAGACTGGATTGGGAGGAGATATGGGAATAGTTGGATATGGTTGTAAGAGAGGAGTAAAGGCAGATTTTGTAAAGTTTCATGTATCTTTATCTCTATAGATATTTCTCTAGACATTTCTCTCTCTACAGCCACACGTATATATATGTATACACGTATACATATGTATCTACTGATACAGAGAGAGGGAGGGAGGGAGTGAGGGAGCAGCAGAACTTTAAATAACTCTTCACTGAACTATAATCTGGAATGGGAAAACGTGAACTATCTCCTGGGATTTTGTGTGTCAGCTCCTTAACAATAAGAACATGAGTTAAAAATTATCCAGTATCATAAAAAAAAATAGTATGTGTAATATTATGACACTGAAAAATTACACATGCCATTTCTGCATATTGCTTCCCATCTTTAATACAGTGACGATATTGGGGTAGTACAATTATGACTAAAATTTTTTCTGTCCTGCCATGATTTATCTTACAAAATTTGTCTGTCATCCAGTCCCATAGTTCTAACAGAGAGCTAGGCACACAGTAAATTCTCCTGTGGAGTATTAAATGAATCCACGACACATGAGGCCTCACACAAACGCAACGACCGCAGTAAGAACCCTACCTGGAAAGGTGGTGGCGTGGACACGGCAGGGATGACGGCGGCGGCCGCGGCCGCGGCGGCGCTGGCTGGGTCTGGCTGCACAGCGATGGGGCTGATCATGTGCTCCATTGTGTGGATTTTACCATCTTCAATCATTTTAGGAGCCGGAGCTGCCTGAAACATGGAATACTGGGCCCCGATGGCAGGGATGGCCACTGCAAGAGAAGTAAGAAGGAAACACAGGTCAGTCATCCAGTCACTGAAGGAGGTCCATCACTTTCTCAATATTTTTAAAAACCAAGTTTAGCAGCCAAGGGCTCTCCCTGCTAACTAATGCTCCCTCAGTACAGGTGCTACCCAAGAGGAAGAGAGAGGAGGTGGCAGGTACCCCTCCTCCCCTTGACTTGACTTTCAAAAGGAAACACATGGGTACCAATGGGGTCTCCCCACAGATCATCAGGGAAGGAAAGCTTAGAGTTAGGTTTCTGCACCCACATTTCCTACTGCTTCTAACAGAAAATCGCATTTTGACTCTTACTCTTGAGGTTCTACAGAGCAAGAAAGGGCCTTCTAATTCTGAGAAAACAGTCTCAGAATAAGAAGTGAGAGCAGAGGCTTGAGGCCCAAGAATGTGAGAAGGAGACTGCTGGTTCCTTATCACTCATCTAATTCGTCACCAGACCCGCTGCCCTTTTCACTTTCACCACGTTTTAAAAAGCTGGTGCTGTTGAGGGTTTCATTTTGAGAACTCAGAGGTCTGTGTACATCCTCCCCACCCCACATTTCAGATTTCAATATTACTGACTCAAGGAAAAATACATAATAAAAGACGGAAAATTCCCTAATTTTCTAATGGCCAGTCATAATAGCAAAGCAGTAGAGTGACTGCTTTTTTTGGTGGTACCTGCCAATTCAAAGACATGTTTCTGTGAGTCAAGTCCAAAGGGCTCATTTCAACCAGAGATTCAAACAGACAGCAGTTATTGAATGTCAATGTATGATAAGGAGAGGTAAAAAGAAAAAAAAATACTAGCCCTGATGTGGGGGAGTTTGCGTGAGTGTGTGGTATGTGTGTGGTATGTGTGTGTTGCAAGGAAGAGCAAGAATATTGAAATGCATACACAAAGTAACCTTTCACTTATGTTTTTTCTCCAACTGTAAGTAATTTCTTCTAATAAAAGCTGACGATATAAGGTAAAGAGAAATGACTGTGGGCTAAACAATGATACAGCCATTCAATAAAATATACCTAAAATCTTTTTTTTTTTTTTTTTTTTTTTGCGGTATGCGGGCCTCTCACTGCTGTGGCCTCTCCCGTTGCGGAGCACAGGCTCCGGACGCGCAGGCTCAGTGGCCATGGCTCACGGGTGCAGCCGCTCTGCGGCATGTGGGATCTTCCTGGACCGGGGCACGAACCCGTGTCCCCTGCATCGGCAGGTGGACTCTCAACCACTGCGCCACCAGGGAAGCCCAAAATATACCTAAAATCTTAACCAAATCTTTTACCTGCCTTTCCATCCATGTGATCTTGTGCCCAGATACTTCACTACTGCCCTGGTGTTCCTCCTAAAATACATAGTTCTAATTTTCTGGATTAATCAGAAATAGAGGTCACGGGGATAGGGCCCAGAAAGGGTTATAAGTTTGAGCTATATTTGAGTTGTACTAAGCAACTCTGGATTATTCTGGCTGTCAGCTACTACATGCCCCAGAACACAACTATATGCTTAAAGGTTGTTTAAGAGTTCTTTTCTCTAGTTAAGTCTTAAGCTAATGCCAACAGGAGTCCCTTTCCCAACAAGTAGAAGTGACAAGTCTTGTATCCAGGCTCTGCTTTATGGAATTATAGGGAGAAACAGGATCTGTTTTACACTGCTTAAAGCACCAATGGCATTTATAAGGAAATCCAGTCTAAGGAGTCACTTACCTGCAGAAATTGCAGTATTTTTTCACAGGCATTAAAAAAAAAAAAAAAAAAAAAAAAATCACCGGATTACTTCAAAAGGAAGCTCTACTGGGAAAATGCTTTGTAAGCTCTATGTGGCCAATGCCAACCTACGCTCCACTCGCACAGCTCCCTTGAGTCTGTTTCAGCCAGGAGAAGGAGTGCAGACCTCAGCCAACAGAAAGTCAGAAAGGCTGAGCTTCCAAGTGAGGATGTTCTCAAAGAGTTCTTCAATCTACCCTCCATGAGAGCGGGAAAAGGTCTGGAGGAGGATCAGGGAAGAATCTCCCATGTGTGGGCTTGTGTGGTGTGTGTAAATAGGGAGTCTGTGCTATGTTCACACTGTGGAGTTAAATAAAGCTCCTTGCAGGTTAGGATCAGAAAGACCTGTTTCACATTAGGCCAACGAGCACTAACAATGTTGGAAAACTGGTTTGTGGGGCCTGGTTTGTGGAGGGTGGAAGCAAAGTTCAAGGTCCCTGGCTTGAATTACTTGAGTGCCCCTACCCCCAATCTACGGATCCAGCAAAAGGCGGAAATGAGAGCTGGAAATCAGCCGCAAAAACTTTCACTGCTGCTCCCAGGCATTCTGGTTTGTTAAGACCATGACGAGAGACAGCAGTGTTATTTGCTCCTGAAGGGGAATTTTCTACCCTTCCCAGCAACTCTCAGAACTAGCAAAGAAATGCGCCTTCTGGCTTCCGATGCATGTGGTAGAAATAGGCTTGAGTAAGGAGAAGAAAGTTTTTAGCTGGTAGAAGACACAGAAGAGACTCCTGTTCTTCTATCTCTGCACACCCCATCCCAATCTGCCTAGTTGAGAATCTGCCTAATTGAAAAAAAGCCTAACAACTGGTGATGCCCATTTGAAAAACCCACTAACGGAAAGTTTGACTGGAACGTGGTCAAAACTAGACACTAGACTATCTCCCTAAGTTCTAGATAAGAAGGCCCAGGAGGCCACATTCCTTGCCTAATCTTCGGTTGCCTTTGAGAAGAGGAACCCATATGCAGAAAAAAGTACCCAAGGAAGTCACTTCAAAGGGAGGGCTAGGGTTCAGACTGAAAAGATCCATTCTCACGCCAGTTTATACTGACCTGTACCAGGTTTAATGGCAACTGGATTGACGGCAGAGATTTCCAAATTCGGTACAAGTTCATATCCTTTTTCTTGTTGTTTTCCTTTTCCTTCATGATATCGGCTATATATACCACGGCCAGCAGAATATCCCCCAAGGTAGGAACCCCTGGGCCCTGGGGCTCTGTTGCCAGCTGCACCTCGACCCCGGCCTCTTATGCTGCCTGCTTATAATAACAACACAAAACATGATGAGCTACCAATAGCAACAGTACAGGAGGCGGACCTTAGCTCAAGGTTCCTGGCACTTAGGTGTTTGCGCTGGCTCTTAGCTGCAGGTGGCTACACCTCTGCCCTTCAATGAGCCGGAAGATGCTTCACACCTTCTGTTCCAGC
Organism: Aethalodelphis obliquidens; assembly: GCF_003676395.1. Lineage (NCBI taxonomy): Eukaryota > Metazoa > Chordata > Mammalia > Artiodactyla > Delphinidae > Aethalodelphis > Aethalodelphis obliquidens. Next base: position 11,447,871 of record NW_020837950.1, on the reverse strand, counting down.
CTAGGTGCACCCTAAAATGTCTGCTTAATGCAAGAGATGAACTTGAAGGGTGAGTTCCTAGGACTGCAACTGCAACTCCAATAAATAAAAATGTTCACAGACTGTAACAAAGTTAGTTGTGGAAGGGGAACTGCTAGTCACCTTTCTCATTTTATGCATGAGAAAACAAGCCTCGGGAGGTTAGAGGGGCTGACTTAAGTCACAGAAGCAGTTAATCAGAGAACAGGACCCAGAGGCTAAGCATTCTGCTTCCCGGTGTAATGCCTGGTTTCATTACAGGCTAGCCAGTGACTACAAACAAAACAACCCCAACAAAAAACCCAACGACAACACTGTGCCCCCTAATCCCCAACATTCTAAAGATTTCATTTCACACGTAGTTTTTAACCTAAGAACCCAGAGCCTTGTGGACTAGCCCCACAGTAGGTAGGCCCTGGAAAGGCTGAGCGCCGGAAGGGCGTGCATGCGCCCATGATTCTACCACTCACCCCACACATACTAACGATCTGCATTTCTCTCAGTGCTGTAGAAGTGCATGCCTTAAGCGCCAGCAAAGAACAGAACCCAGAACCCACACCCAAACGAGGGTGGGTAAGGGGGTCGCCGTCCACCGGCTCGGTAAATGACAGCCACCACACCCCCGACGCCGCCCGCCCGGCAGACGCGGATCCCTGGGCCTACCCAGGCAAGGAGTCCCCACTAACCTTTCACGAAGTAGTCCCTGTTGGGCCCAATGAGCGCGTTGTAAGGGTAGCCATAGTAGGCCAGCGTGTAGGGGTCGCAGGAGTACACGTAGCTGGGCTGTTGCACCACTGCCGCCTCGGCTGCGCCGCCGCCCTTGGCTGCCTTCTGGTAGCGGGAGTACTGCTCCTTGTCCACGGGCTTGGCCAGCGTCACCTCGAGGCACGAGCCCTCCAGCTCGGTGCCGTTGAGGTTGTTCATGGCGTGCACGGCGTCCTCGCGGCTGGCAAAGTGCACGAAGGCGTAGTCGCGGATCTTCTTGACGCGCTCCACGCAGCCCGGGTTGAACTGGCCGAAGCTCTTTTTGATGGTGTCCTCGGTGGTCTCGATCATGAGGTTCCGCACGTAGAGGATCTTCACGGTCTCCATTACGTCCTCGTCCACGTCGATCTCAGGCTCGGCCCAGTCCACGGCGATCTGGTGGCCCCAAAGCTGGATGCGGCCGGGCATGAGCTTGCGGCGCGCCATGGCGGCGGCGCGGTGGCTCTCGTACTCGACGAAGGCAAAGCCGCGGTTCTTCATCTTGTCGGCCGCGCTGGCGTAGACGATCACGTCGAGCACGCCCTCCGTGACCTTGGCAATCTCCTCCAGGATCTCCTCGCGCTTCTTCATCTTGGGGATGCCGCCGATGAAGAGGCGGCAGTTGTCCACGCTGCAGCACACGCCGAGCAGGCGGCCGGGGCGGATCTCGTAGTTGTTGAGCTCACGCACGGCACGCTTGGCCTCGTGCTTGTGGCAGTACATGACGAAGGCGTAGCCGCGGTTCTTGCCGTCGAAGTCCATCATGAGGCGCAGCTCGTAGATGCGGCCCACTGCCTCGAACACGGGCACCAGCTCGTCCTCGTACACGTCGCGCGGGATCTTGCCCACGAAGACCTCGCAGCCGCGCTGCGGGTGCGGACCTTCCCAGCCGGGTGGCGGGCCGCCGTACTTGCGCTGCCCGTTCTCCTGCACCATGCTGTAGCCCGTGCGCTCCATCAGCGCCAGAAGCGCCGCCTCGTTGGGCGCGCCCGCCACGCCCTCGGGCACCTTGGCGGAGGACCCAGCGGCCGACTCGCTGCTCATGGCTGCGGTGGAATCCTCTGCGGTCATAATGTCAAAGGCATCCAAGCCCAGCGGAAACCTGGGGGAGGCAAAAGGGAGGGGGTGAGTGTGGAATCTTTACCGAGTTGAGTCAGAACTTGACTTTTTTTTTTTTTTCTTTCTTTCTTCTTCAAAGCCATACAAGACTCACGCTTAACTATCAGGGGGTTGAATGAGAAATAAGATGGAGACCGCTCTAGATATGCAGCAGCCCTAAAATTGTCTCAATTGGGCAAGGTGTTTTGCAGGAAAAACCAGAAGTGACTCGGGGAAAAAAAATCAGAATGAGCAAGTACTTCCGCTTAGTCAGTAACCCAATAGCTTTGAAGCATAGAGAACCTGCTGTCATTGTTGGGGAAAACTTCACGTTCTTGCAGCAGTTGGCAACATCTTTTGCTTAATTCCTGCACTGTCAAGTCAGACTGACTTCCTTTTAGTTACAGCATTTTACCCCCTTTATTTCGTTGACAGACAAAACCTCTTTGCTTTCTTTTTTAAGACAGCCTTTTTCATTTAGGAATGGAAGGAGGGCAATGTGTTTATATTGTTAAGGAAAAAACCGAGGAGGTGTTACTGAAGATACAGAGCTGTGTGTGGAAGCTTTTTACAAGGAAGAAATGGAACACCCACATTACCAAGGACTTGTCCTGGGAACTGTGCTAAGAGCTGGTAAGTCTGATTTTTACGGTGTTGTTCCCTATTAGCAAAATTCTTGGTATGAATCATTCATGGATTTGGAATCAGTGCACAAAGAGCTAGATTAAGTTCAGGCTGGGGGACTTCTGAAGCAGCAACAACCTGTTAAACTACACTATAGTTTTCAGAGAACTGTCCCATGCATTATCTTATTTGATCTTCTTAATCTCCTTTCATGGGAAGTGATATTATCATTAGTCCCAAATGTCTATGGGGAAATAGGCTCAGAGAGGTTGAGTAAATTGCTCATTTCACACAGCAAGTATCAGCTCATATCAGGACTTGATTTCAAGGCGTATGGCTCCAGATTCCATGTTCTTTCTTTGAAACCAGTGCTGAGCAACAGAACTTTCTGTGACGATGGAAAACCTGTCACTAGCCACTTGTGGCTACTGAATACTGGAGATGCGACTATTGCAGAATTTTTCATTTTACTTTAAAATTAAATAGCTACACCAGTGCAAGTCTAAATCATGCCACCTTCACTCCTATAGCATAGGGCTCATGGAAATGATTTTAAGTTATGCAGTGAGATTATCACTAGGAGCTTCGTATTTTGCGTTTGTAGAGAACAGCTCTGATTAGCTTTTTAAAAAATGAAGTTTAGTTCATTTTTTTGGTCTGTGATAGTATTCAAGTAAATTCTATGGAAATTAAGAAAAATAAGAAAAAAAGTTATTCCTAATTCTCCTACCCAGTGATAGCCACAATTAAACTTTCCCATCTTTCTTTCAATAGTTTCTTTTGGAGGGTGGGCGAGGTGGAGCTGGGCTTCCAATAAATTTACATCCTGCTGCTTTACTTCATTTTAAAAGCATTCTTCCACGCTCTTAAAACTGTGAAAACATAATTTATAATAGCTGAATAAGGTTTCATCATTCAACTAAATTTTTTCCATTTTTTATCATTTAAAAAAATTTACGAGGCCAGACACTATAAAACTCTTAGAGGGAAACATAGGCAGAACACTCTATGACATAAATCACAGCAAGATCCTTTTTGACCCACCTCCTAGAGAAACGGAAACAAAAATAAACAAATGGGACCTAATGAAACTTAACAGCTTTTGCACAGCAAAGGAAACTGTAAATAAGACGAACAGACAACCCTCAGAAAGGGGGGGGGGGGGGGGGAGAA